>NW_010200689.1:0-331 GCF_000695765.1 Mesitornis unicolor | reverse complement strand
ATAACCAGTATGACCAGTACAACCACTCTCCTCAACCTCCCCACCACTGCTCCCAGTCTAACCAGTGCTCCCAGTACAAACCAGTACAAACCAGTATAAACCAGTACCTGTTGTACCAGTTGAAGAGCAGCCAGTTGACCCCCTCGAGCTGGTACTCGCGCAGGCGGTTGCGGTTCTTGTACTCCCGCGACAGCTCCAGCTTCTTCCAGGCCCCGGCCTGAGGGCGAGGCTGCGGGGACAGGAAGTGGCGGTGACGTCAGCAAGAGAGGCCCCGCCCACTTGGGGGGGGGAAAAGGGGGAAGTTTTGGAGGGGAAAGGGGGAAATTTGGAG
>NW_010200688.1:0-3122 GCF_000695765.1 Mesitornis unicolor | reverse complement strand
GGGGCTGGGGCTGGAGCCGGGTTAGTCGCAGGGGAGATGCCCTTCTGCCCGCCGCCGGCGTTTCTGTCCTGCCTGGCTCTTCCCAGGGTGAGTCGCAAGGCAGGAAACTGCTTGCTTTTCCTTAGGCGAACGGCTCTGTCTTTTCCTAACTTTGACCGCTTGTTCAGAGGGAAATTTGTCCTCCTGTTCCTCCTCTCCCGCGCTAATTGCTGCTTTTGAAGTTTGTAAACATGCGCGTTTGCGCCAGCGTCTGTGCAGCGCGGGTCTCTAGCTGCTGTAGACAGAAAATTATTTCACTAACAAGACGGCAAAAATGAAGTCTTTAGTCAGCTCCATGATAAATTGTAAAGGACGCTAGTCCCTGACTCCGCAAGGTGCGTGCTTGATCTTCCAAAAGAGGTACAGGCGGCTTGCAGGTGCTGTAAATAACGAAGAACTAAATCTCCACAACCATTTTCTGTCACAGGGCTGCATGTGGTAGCTTATTATTTGACATAGATTCTGATAACTTTTGTTCCGAATCATGTAGTAACGCTATAAACTATTAAGCGGACCTCAAAGATAGTAGCTAGAAGTGTGATTTTCCTGCTTGTCTTAGCAAAAATTAGTTCAGTGACTGCTTTTGGTTTGTATTCATTTAAGTGTCATCCAGTGAGCCATTCTCATGCTCAAATCTTTACTTTGGTCGGTAAATGCTTTGGCATAAATGTGAGATAAGTCCAGCAGAGCCAGGCTCTTTTAATCACAGAGCTCATGGAGATTTTGAGGAGTCTGTGGCACTTCTGTCAGTGTAAGATTTATGCAGCTGTTATCATATTCAGGGCTTCCTTTACCATTTGTTTTCAGACCAGAAAAGCAAAATGATCTTGCTCTGGTTAACTTCTGGGTTTTTTGGTTTGTTATTTTTTGGTTTGTTTTGTTTTAATGAGACTAGTCTAGCGTGTTGCGGGGAAATTTCAGTCTGCTCCAGGAAACCCCTTTCTTCATGGAATTGCCTCATATGTGGTTAAAAGCAAATGCTAGCTTCGGTAAGATTGGGACGGTTTGTCACTCTTTAAAAAGCACACTTGCAAGTGTCTAGGGTAAATTTCATCTAAAAGGAAACCCGTCTTTGATATGATAGGTATAAGACAAAGAGAATATATGTTAACTCGCTTTAAAGCCAAACAATTTCCTATGCTTAAAAACGGTGATCTCCATCCTTTTTCACTCTCCACGGGAGAAAGTCTCTGACTTTCATGGAAGTTTAGTTCAGGAGCAGAATGTTTTCTGTCTGAACGCTACATGAAATTTAAAACAGTAAGTAATACCATAAAGCATATTTGCAACATTTGCTTTTCATGTAGTAGGAATCAAATTCTTGAAGCCTGGGTGAATACTTTCAGGGAAGATGAATCATATGGTCACAGATGTTCTATGTATTCTAAATTAGTCTATATTAAAACTGTACATTCTTACTTAATGGCAAAACCAACCTTATCGACTGAACTCATACTGCTTGAACCAAAAAATAATTGGGTATTAGCATCTATGAGAAACAAAACCAGCTAACATCTCTAGCTACTTGAAGATGAAAGTGAGTATTAGCCATATTCCCCTCTCAGTGTTTGTACACTGGAAGTCGTAGTTATTGGGGTTTTAGATTGAAGAAGGAGGTCGGTAGTGCTAAGGATGAGAAGTTGCCTTCATTGAATTTTTGAAAAGAGAAAAAAAAGGAAAAAGGAGAGAGATCAAATTAATGACCTGTGATAAATCCAGACTAGAACTGTTTGCATAAAAAAGGAAGTAGGTGATTGTGAACTTGCTTGTGCATGTTTTGTGAAGGGAAGGGGAAATTTGTCATCTTGTTTTGAAGAGCCATACATAAATACACATAAAAGGACTTTGCATGGTTTACAGCAGGGGAGACATAAAATGTTTTGAGATTAAATTGACCTGAGCTAATACATGCCTTTCATCCAACTTGTTTGCAAAAACACATTGTTACACTGGCCAAACCAAGGTTTTGTGTATAGTACCTGATTTCCATACACTACAGCAGAGTTCTGAAAACAAGCAACAGTGTAAATTCTGGAAAATAACATTTAACACTGTTAGATGCAGCATATGCTAGAGAAAAGTTGAACCATACTAAGCCAGAAGTTTTTGCTATCCTAATTTGATACAGATGCTGCAGTATTTTACCTCCTACTATGCATTTGTTGAGGAGGTAAATCTTTAGCCCTTATCCTTCTCAGTCTTGTTCACCCTAGTAAGCTTTGCTCAACTAGTGAAACTTTGTTTGTCTGTGTAATTTTTTGAGAGTAGATGCAGTTGCTGAAATATTTTACTTGGATAAGGACTTTTTTCATATTTAGGCTCCATCTAAAAATACTGTTCCCTGCTGAGAATCAATACTTGGTGAGGACCTGAAGCCATGGTGTGAGTACATTTGCTCTGATCGACCTTCAGTGTTAAGTCAGACCTAGGTCTGTGTTATGCAGCAAGTTGCATCTGATAAATTGTTACAAGCTTTGTATTGATGGGGGAACAGAAAAAGAAGAGGAATAAGCAGTGCTTTTTACTGGTGACCATTTGAGCATTTTTTGCTCTTTAATTCCGTGTATCAGTATTACTCTGAGGTGGGTGAGTCATACACAGAGATCATTTTGGCAGTAAGATAGTAATAGCATGGAGACCGGCTGCTGATCAACAGCATTCAGCAACCAGGAACAGTGTTCAAAGGCAGAAACAAGCAGCTGGAGGAAAGCCTGACACCTCTCTATAGGAATATTTTTTTTTGCCTGTTGCAGCAGTCTCCTGTGTGAGGAACAGCTTAGAAATGTGTAGGCAGAAGTGGACTTCGCCAGTTCAAGTGCAAATGTGACAGACCAGAGTTTGCATGTCTTTATTTTCTTTGTGTGCTGTCTTGTGAGATGACTAGACTGTTACCTATGACCATGGAAATAACAGAGTGTTCGCATTTATACAGTGTTAAGGGATCTTTGATTGTCATCGTGAGCAATGCTTTGGTTTTGGGTTTTGATTGCAACATAGCAAGTATGGCAGCACAGCTCCCAGACACTGCTTTAGGATTTAAAGGGAAGAGTGCCACCTACTGTGTTATAATTTTATATATAGAT
>NW_010200687.1:0-514 GCF_000695765.1 Mesitornis unicolor | reverse complement strand
CCCAAATTTTTGGGGTATTTGGTAAGAAAAGGAGGTAAAAATGACCTCAAAATTTCGAGGCCTGGTTTTGTGCCCACATTTGACCCAAAAATGGCCGAGAAACCCCCAAATTTCCCCTAAAATCCTTGGGTTTGAGGTCAAAAAACCCAAATTCTTCCAATAAATCATTGAATTTAGGCCAAAAACCTCAAATTTTTGGGTTGCTTGGTAAGGAAATGAGGTCAAAACCCTCCCAAAATTTCGAGGCCTATTTTTGTGCCCCGCCTGTACCTGAGCCAATTCGCCTCCTGGCCCAGCTCCGAATTCGTGAAGGTCCTGGACAGTTTCGAGAAGCTCCGCGGCCTCTTCCAGGACGTGCAGGCCAAGATCTACGACATCGAGGGTGAGCCCCCAAACCCCGCGCGCTCCTGGGGTCTCCCGGGTCCTATGGGGCAAGGGGGGCCTTGGGGCGAGTGGGTTGGGGGGGATTTGGCTTCGATTTCTCCTGGTTTGGGGCTTCTTTCCTTTCGGGGTG
>NW_010200686.1:4949-11020 GCF_000695765.1 Mesitornis unicolor | reverse complement strand
CCAGGGGGAGGATTAAGAAAAGGGAATAGAGCGAGAATTCACTGTCTCCGTTTAAGGGTCAGAGAGAGAGAGAGAGGGTAGGATTTTTTCTCTATTGCCCCTACCCCTCTCAGGGGGAGGATTAAGGGAAGGGAATAGAGAGAGAGAATTATAATAATAATAATAATAATAATTGCTCCACACAAGGTTGGAAGTTAAAACTGTAACAAGTTTAATGAAAACAACAGGGGAAAGGAAAAGGGAATTAATAAGGGACAAAGGCTAATTATATACAAAACCCAATCCCAGTAGTCCCGAGCACATGGAGCTAGGCCCAGCTGTCCCAGGATGCAACAGGAAGCAGTCCAGGAAAGCCAGGAAAAGCCTGCAAAAACCTCATTTTTTTATAGATTGTGGCCAGAAAGGGGAGGGAACAGTACTAATCTCTGACCCTCCAGGGTCCTACAGACACCACCTGTTTTTCCCTTTCAGGCTGGTAACCCTTAAACCGTAACAATATCTTACTTCTTAAGTTACTGACAGTCTTTTTTCTTTCTTCACTATAAAATCCATTTTTATTTCTACTCACTTCATGCTCCCCTCCTAGATAATATCTCACCAATTGGTTTCTGCTGTCAGTCTATGATTACTCTGATTTACAACTCTTCCTCACTCATCTTCTCTTTCAAATTTCCTCTATCTTTCCCTCAGAAGTTCAATTTCTTAAGAAAAGGTTTAATCTTCTAGCACTCCCTTCTTTTTCTTTCCATTTTACTTCTAACCAGCACCATTATCCATTCTCTGTCTTAGGTGCCTTCTCCACATCTCTAAAAATGAGTAAAAAAATTTCTAATCCTTGCTAACTTTTGTAGGTAGCATATCTTTGAACCCAACCTTTCTTTTTCTCAAATGTCCCATGTAATATTGTTTTATCATCCCAAAAGACTCTCAATCTATTGGGAAGAATTGAGGGTTATGCTACTTGAAATAAACCCAGGCAACTTTGGGAAGACAGTATCAGATTTGCCAGCTATAACCATAGACCCATTTTTTTCCAGTTATTCTGTGTCTAGCCAGGGACTTGCCTTGTAAGGCCTTGAAAATTTAAAAACTAACTAACAAACAAAAAAACCACTCCACAAACAAAAACACACCCCAACAAACCAAACAAAAAACCTCCAACAAAAACCAGTTTCGTATTGAACAGACAGAATCCTACTGTCAGCTGTGGACAACACTCAGAAATATATTTAATATAGTTTAGCCTTTCTCTCTGAATGAGGAATGAAAGATAATGGAAGGAAAGTTTTCCAGACAGGAGAGAATACTTCATTCTCCTTTCCCTGCTGGTTAGTATGGTGGGTGTTTTTTTTTAATTCACATTTTCTATATAATTCCTAAATATTGATCTGAGACAACCTGCTTTAATCACATTACTGATCTATCCAAATGATCATGCAATTAAGCAGGCATGGCATGAGGCCAGTCTACTCCTGTCTGAATGCAAGAATGGGAGCCTATGGGAAATGTACAGCAGGTGGAAGTGAGTATAGGCTGTCCCAAAAGAGTAGAGAACTGGGCAGCTGGGGCTGGAATTCAGAAACCTAAAGTTTAGATAAAGCAGAAACTAGTGAAGGATGTCAATGGCATTAAGAAACATTTCTACAGATACAGTGGCAGCAAATTTTGAAAAAGATGAGTTCAAGGGTGCTGAGAGACCTGGACAGTATCATTATAAGACCACTCTATTATCTTTGAATAGCCTTCAGGGGAGGTCCCTAGTGACTAGAAAAAGGCAAATACTATGCATATCATCAAAAAAGACAACAGTAAAGATCAAGGAAGTCACATGATGGTCAGCCTCACCTCATTCTCCTGGAAGATAATGCGGCTTCTAAGCACATGAAATACAAGAACGTGAGTGAGAATAGAAAGCACATATTTACAAAGACAGTCAGGCAAGGCCAACCTTATTGTGTTCTATGATGAAATAACTGACTTGTGGACAAGAAGACATCAGTGAATACTATTTACCTTAACTTTTATACAGTTTTTAACATAGTCTCCCTTGGCACCTCTGTAACCAAATGTGGGCAGTGAAATCTCAGTATCTGGACTACAAGATGGATGAAAAATGGGATCAACAATATGCTGAAAAGGTCATTCTGAACAGTTTAAAGTCTAACTGAGTGATGATTATGAACAGCATTGCCCTAAAACCAATACAGGAACCAACTGAAAGTTCACAACTTTTGCCATCAAGATAGAAGAATATGACCCATCCAGTTTACAGATGACACAAACTTGCAGGTACTGGTCAATACAGCAGAGGGCAGAGTCGCCTTCTAGAGGATCTCCAGCAGGCTGAAAGGAACCTCATGCATTTCAACAACATGAGAAATTCGAATATCGGAATAAACCCATGCAACAGTACAGGCTTAGGACCAGCTGTTAGGGTAAAATCTTCGCACAAAAGGACTGGATGGCCTGGGAGGATGGCAAGCTGAATGTGAATTCAGCAGTGTGCCTTTGTGGCAACATATGCCCTAGTAGGTCCAGTGATATGGGTTGTATCTTTTTTAAGGTTAAGGTTGAGGAAAGTGATTACAACATCCTATTAACACTTGTGAGAGTGCATTTGGAAAACTGAATCCAGTTTTGGTAGTTCAAAATATACGACACGTTGACAAACTGACAGAAGACCACTAAGGCACTGAAGACTTTCAAAGATTGACTCAGAAAACTGGATTTGTTCAACCTGAGAAGAGAAAGCTAAAGGGAAAATCTAACTGCTCTCTTCAATTACCTGATGGTAAGTTATAGAGAAAACAGAGTCAAACTCTTCTCGGAAGTGCATAGCAAAAGGTTAAATAAACAGTGATCAGAAGCTGCATCACAGAAAGAAGCAAATAAAAAAAATCTGAAGTGTAATTAAGTACACTTAACTTGAAAGATTGCTCAGAGGAAATGTTAAATCGTTATCCTTGGAGTCATTAAATAAGTAACCAGACAAACAACTTGATCCAACCTTAAAGTTACCTCTGGTTTAAACAGGAGTTTGAACTAGATGGCATCAAAAGGTTCATCCTAGACTAAATTATTCTCTGATTCAGTTCTACAATTCTATGTTGCAAGAAAACAAAATTGCCAAATTCCAATTGAAGTGGTCCAAAATAATCAAAGTGTAATTTTAACAGATAAACATACGAATGGCTTAAGAAAAGTAGCTGTAAGAAATAAACTTGTTTAATCTGGATAAGAGAAGGCTCATGGGGCAAGCTGATAGAAACCAAAGAGGAAGGCACTTTATGGAGGCACAGAAAACTGAGAGATCAATTGAAACAGAAGAGGTTCCAGAAGACATAACTTGTTGCCTTTTCACCATGAGGAATATCAAGCAGTTGAACAGGCTGCCCAGAAGCGTCATGTAGTCTGTGTCTTTGGAGGTTTTCAATCCTTAAATAAGCAAAGCCCTGAACAACCAAGTCTGACCTCCTAGTTTATCCTGCAATGACCATGGGTTGACCAGAACCTTCCTGAGGTCCCTTCTCATCTGAATTTTCCTATGAGCTGGATACTCTGTGTGATGACTGCATGTGTACATTGTTTTTTCTGTTCTCTTGGTTCAAAATAATTCATCAGTACTACTAATACATCCACTATCTTTCAGCATTATCAATCACTTAGCTGTATTATTGTCATCAGCAAATTTAACTACTATACTGCCATTGCACCATGCAGAATCCCATGATCATTACTCCATGTAATAAGTATGATATAGGCACAACATATTCCTACAAATAGTCAAGATCAGATTTATTAACTTGAAATACTTAATGCAGATTATATATTATGTAAATGCTACCCAGTAATGAGATTTCATTCATGGTAAATTATAGAGCACACCTGATAAATGAAACTATTAAAATTTTAAAAATGAGTGAGAATTATGACAAAACTGAAATAGTAGAGACAGAAATTTCAGAGAAAAATGTAGTAAGCCATAATATCATTTATGAAGTTTTCACATGCCCTAATAAAGAAAGAATAGTCCAACAAGCAGATGATGTCATTTTCATTCTTTAATTAGGAGCCTGAACAATGTAAAAGACTGATAGAGTGAACACTAATGAGCTTCTTTAGAAGCAAGAGGAGGAAAAAAACACTTGACCTCAGGTACACTGCACCACTATGATCAGCTTTTTAGCTACTTTAGCAATTAGTCATAACAGGACCAATCAACTAAATAGGCATTATTAAATGAACTAGCAAGACTTAAATCTCAACCAACATTTGTATGAATTCCTTGTTGTGAATATAGTTGTAGAAGTCTCATATTTCACAATCACCCAAAACACTTCAACAAATACTTCAAACTCAAAAGAAAAATGTCCCTACTGTCTGACATTGAGCACTCATGTATATCAAATAAAGTACAAGAAAATATTTTTAATTATAATCTCAGCCCTTTGCTATTAAAAACTGCTTCTTTCTCATAACTGAATTCACTGTTTTCACTTACGCTTAACCTAAAGAGTGAAACTAGAAAGCAGTCCATCTTCCATGCAAGTGACAAACGGTCTAAGCTGTACGACAACTCAGCTGGAACTACTTACAAATCCAGAAGCAGTGTAGCCATGTTAGTACTGTCCTGTACTGAGCTGGTTAATGTGCTGAACTGCTTCACTAAAATTTGAGTGCAAGGCCACAGTAATGCTACTATTCACTTCCGGTATATCCTGAATTACTTGTTCCCGATAGATGTCTTCTCTGGATCAAACATTCTTGTTTTTCTGTTCCATTCATGGGGGTAGTTATGCTCCTTATAAGCACATAATTAAGGCAGAAATAATAATAACACCTATGTTTCTGAAGAAATCCAGCATATCTCCTGTCCGCAAATTTACAACTTTTCTCTCAGAATGCACAAAAACTCTGAACTGTAAGGAATAGTCCTTAATACTTTTCACACTCAGTATGTAGTGTTTTCCTTGCTTATTCTGTAATGATTTTGATCTAGTTTCTTTCCCCTGATACCATATCAGAGGAGAGATTTCTATAATATTCCTAAGACATATCCCTGGCCAAGTGTAAGTACTAAGAGTGAGTATATTATGAGATGAGCCAATATCAGTACTTTATTGCTTTGCCCTTCTTTCTTTTATTAATTTCTATCTTAAGATCCACTTTTTCAAGATGTCTCCTAGTCTAATTACCTTTCTGACATCTTTAGTAAAACCTTAGAAGAACAATTCCCTGGTTAAAAGTCCGTAGGTAGTAATTTTCATTCTTTGTCATGATGAAGGTTAATTCCCATTTCCAGCCTTTTCTCCATATTCAGCTGAAGTCTAGGGTACAATTGCCAGTCATCTCTAAAGAAACCTGGATTGTGGTATTCAGTCTGTCCCAGAGTGGCGTCAGCTTAAGATGGGCAGCCTTCAACTTCATTACATTTTCAATTTATGAATTGAGCAAAATCGCCTGAATCATTGCAAATTGTTCTCCCATCACCCTCTGTCAGCATTTTATTTCACACTTGTAATTTTGAGAACATTACTGGAAGCTCAACTGCACATGTCTTGCTGGTTACATATTTTATCTCTTGGAGAAACTGATGTGCATTATTCTATGTTTGGATGTGTGAAAAACTCTAAAAAGTTTTCTGCCAATATATTGGTTACTTCAGTTAAACTCTTGTTAGATTTCATTAACTTTTGGCTTTTTGTTTGTTAGTCAACTTTACTACTGCTTCAGAGTATGTTAAGTATTGTTAGCTGATGCAAAACCAAAATGACTTGATTTTCTTGCTTTAATTCTTCCCACAATATCATTAAAAGAAACTTTCATAACATCTAGATTTTTTTCCTTTTTTCTTTTAAAGTCTCATTTTCCAAAGCCTCTCAGAGTCTTACTAATTAGTATAACTCAAATATGTAATAAATGTACAGTGAAACATCTTCCTTTATGCAGTTTTCTATTTACTTATTAGTTTGATTTGTAAGTCATATGTAAGAAGCTTTGGGTAGCAATCAGGTAGGTAAAAGAGAGTTGGAAAGGAAACAAAGAAAACTACAAGATAATGTGAGGACAAA
>NW_010200686.1:0-4894 GCF_000695765.1 Mesitornis unicolor | reverse complement strand
GATATTTCCTATATGAAAGGACCAGTGACAAACTAATTATCAAATTTATGCTTATTTCTTTTTGTTCATAGATATAATCTGTATTGGGAAGCACAAAGTTTCAATTAAGGACTCAGTGTAATTATTTAAAATAATTCTGCAGAGCTCTTCCATACTATTATTTTTTTTTAAAGCTGGAAAATTTATTGTTCACAGAATCACAGAATCACAGATTAGGAGTTGGAAGGGACCTCGAAAGACCATCTAGTCCAACCCCCCTGACAGAGCAGGAACACCTAGACTAGGTCACACAGGAACGCATCCAGGCAGGTTTTGGATGTCTGCAGAGAAGGAGACTCCACAACCTCTCTGGGCAGCCTGTTCCAGTGCTCAGTCACCCTCACAATGAAAAAGCTGTTCCTTATGTTCAGGTTGAACCTCCTATGCTCCAGCTTGCTCCCATTTCCCCTTGTTCTGTCATTGGCTATCACTGAGAAGAGCTTGCCGCCTTTCTCAGTTTTTCAAAAGGCAGCAAATACTGATATTGTACTTCTCCTTTGTACTTCCTACATTACACCATCTGTGGAGTTCTTTCAGAACTATTACAGTCAAATCCTACCTGATATTCTGGTATGTCTGCACTTTTTCAATATTTTTTTCTCCTTTCCCAGACAGCATGCCTGGAAAGTTACTCAAACAAGTGAAAAGAAGTCAAATTGGGATATGTTCCACTGTTTTTCATACCTTGCCAATAGTCACCTTCATTCAGAATTTGTTTATTTCAGCCTTACAAAGTGTCATCTCTGGAAATCTTCTTTTATGTCATTGCTAGAAAAACTGAATATGTAATTCTATTGAGCAGTCTCTGGTAGAAAAGCTTGCTTTCTTTTGAAATAAAATAAAGATGGTCTAGTTCAATTTCTGATATTTTCTTCTCTTATTTTGAAAATTAAGTGTAAATAATGATGAATAACTAATTCTTAATGAATAACTATTTATGAATAATGAATTCTCAATAACTAATATTCACACTTAACTGTAGTGTCTACCCTGTTGAGTAACTAAAGCTATGTGCACTTTTTAGCTTTTGAAATGTTACTGGAATAACTTCTTCTAACTTACTGACACATATATACTAGTGAAAATTTCACTGACACAGTAAAACTAGTTAATTATGGTGTAAAAGTTGCCAGAGAAATTATGCTAGTATCAAACTGATGTGTCCTTTCTAGTTAAAGAGTAATCATTCACCTACTTAGAATAGAATAGAACAGAACAGGCGTGCCAAGTCAGGCTGGTCAGACCTTTGAGTAACCTGATTTAGTAAAAGATGCCCCTGGCCATGCCAGAAGGGTTGGCCTACATGATCTTTAAAGGTCTCTTCTAATCCAAACCATTCTGTGATTATGATTAAAGCACTTTCACTGTATTTGAAAGAGTACAGAGGACAATTTAAAAAAAACTTGTAAAGAAACTTCCTTTCAAGCAATATAAAAAGGCAAAAATATAAAAAATAAATACCAGTTAACCAATAATAGTTATAAATATGCTTCAGAATTTAAAACTACAAAAGCTGTGAGATTAAAGGTGAAGTTCTCAAAGTCATCTTAACCTTCTTTACAACTGTATTGTCTCCATTTAAGGCTCAGAGAGCAGGATTCCCTCTCTATTGTACCCTACCCTCCCAGGGGGAGGATTAAAAAAAAAAGAAGGAATAGAGAAAAAGATGCTTCGCACAAGATTGGAAGTTAAGACTGTAACAAGTTTAATGAAAAACAACAGGGGAAAGGAAAAGGGAAAAGGGAATTAATAAGGTATATTAAGGGATATATTTAAACTATATACAAAACCTGATCCCAGTAGACCTGAGTGGAAGTGTCCGAGCAGTGCCTCGTGCAACTGCTGTGACTCGTCACCAGGGACCGCAGTGGTACCGGGAGCAGATGGTGCTGGATGCTGCCGAGCACGTGGAGGTAGCCCCAGCCGTCCTGAGATGCGACAGGAAGCAGTCCAGGAAAGCCCGGAAAAGCCCGCTAAAACCTCGGGCCTCCTCATTTTTTAATAGACTGTGGCTGGAAAGGAGAGGGAACAGTACTGATCTCTGACCCTCCAGGGTCCTACAGACGCCACCAGTCCTTCCCTTTCAGGCTGGTAACCCTTAAACCATAACAGTATAACCAAATGATCTATTTCATAAGCACAGTATTTGATATTGCTAGTGAAGACATAAAGAAGTGCGAAAATGAGATAGATAACACATTATAACAACTACTAATTCCTTCAGATTCTTTCAGCAAATATATTGTATTAATTCCAATTCTATCATCATGGTCTAAAGCATCCTCAGAATCATTTCTATGTCATCATATTAATTTTTCTTCATTGTCTTCAATTTCTAGATTTTTCATCAGACTGAGCGGTGTTCATCAGGTCTTAAGCAACAGTGATAACAAACTAGATTCACAGAGGATGACACCTGGGGGAAAACTGACCTACCTGTGCTCTGTGATAATTTGTTGACATTTGCCTGATGACTAAAATATGTGTTGCCATATCTGTTGGCACAATTACAGTTTTCGAAATCACAGAATCATAGAGTCCTCTACAGTGTGATGCTATTATTGAAGGAGCTAAAGCAAGCAGTTTGCTTACTGAAGAGGGCCTAGCAAGACAGGGAGAGCTCAAATAATAGAGAAAGACTAATTGTGTTACTCAAAGAAAATCAGAATGAATAACATGTACAGGGACAACTGCACAGTGAGAAAATATGTGTGTTCTTTAAGGCAACACTAAAACACACAGAGCCTTTCAAGTCACTGAGTCAAAGGCACAATGAAGCATCCAACAACCTGTCTGTTAAGTTCAAGCAGGTCAGACCTCACAAAGCAAAAAGACAGAAATCAGTGTGTCATAAATAAATTGGCAAGCTGGGTCAAGTGACTAAAAAGACAAATACTAATGGAGAACTGTAAGTGAACAGCCTTGTGCAAGAGTTTGAAAATATGCAATTGAATAACATAATTTTAAGTATATGATTATGTAGCCAGAAACCACTGTTCATAAGTAAAAGCAAAAAGACTAAACTGTCCACCTTATTTCTTCTTCTACTACTTTTTGTGCTGGATTCATTTTATTAGTCTTCACTCTTCACCAGTGTACATAGTCTCTACCAGAGAGACAGATTTATCTAGCTGATAACATGGTTTACAGACCCATGTTTATAAGTGACATTATATAGACACATACATATGAGTTGGGTTCCTCCAATAGCCTGGATCAGACCTGCAGCCTGCCCAGCAGCTGTGCGTGGATCCCAGTCTCCCCAGTTGCTGGCACGGGCACAAACAACCCCCAAAGCTATAGCCACACACAGACACAGACACACAGACATGCACACACAGACACACAAACACACACACACACACACACACACACACACACTGTTCTCTGCTGCTCCTCTAGGCTTGTGCAGATGAATCTTTGTTATGCTGACAGCACCTGTAATGAGCCTAGGGGTAGCTGGGCCAAGGTGTTTTCTGGGCTTCCCCTCCTGCTGTTTCCTCTATGCTTATTTGTGGATGCATAGACGAGCTTTTATGATGTAACCTAGCAAAACCCATAATGCTAAAGAAAATAAGGAATTGTAAAATTATTATCCATCACAATTAAAATATTTTTTATGCAGCAGTATACAGGAACTTCATAATTTTTTTTGTCAACATAGAATTTAATTTTGCTAACCTGAGTCCTGGATTTGCAATTTTTAAAGGATAAACATTAGCATATAGAAATACAAGTGAGAACTGAAGCTATAGACAAAAGCATTATCTACCTTAGGTCAAACTGACACCGTTTTCAGTAAATTTCTTCCACTGAAATCATTAGCAAACACTCCATTAATGTCTATTGCCTTACATTGACAATAGATTAAATAAATACTCTTCTGTTTGGTAATTTTTTTCAGACATGTGTTAACACTTGACAGTCTGTAAATCTGTGCAATATATTATGATATTTTGGGTTTTTTCCAGATTATGAAAGATGTAAAGTTCCTTTCCTATGCAAATTTGTATTACTCTTCTCTGATAAAATTTAAACTCAATGGAATGCTATAAGAATTTAGATATTAGTTATTTTTTTCCAAAATAAAAATGAATATGGAATGCTTCTATAAATTTAAAATTTTTCAGAAGTATCAGCTAATAATATAAAGTATGGTAAAATATACATTCAAAGAGTGAGATGAGCAAGATAGTCTGAGGAAATGTACCGCAGAACAAGCAAAATGTTCAAATCTTCAATCCGTTATTTATTTAAACCAATTTTTCTTTCCATAGCCAGCTTATATTTCCCTCTTTTATAAAAGAAAGCCAGAGAAGATCAGTGGACAGTCCTTATTTGAGAATCCTTTAAGGATGCATACATGGACTAATTACAAGCTAGTGTGGAGATGAAAGCATCTTTACTCCTCTATAAACATACATGAGTTTAGCTGATACTTCATAGAGAAGAAAGGGTATTATTTTTCCCTGCAACTGACTTTCAGAAAAAATGAATTTTTCAAGTTTTTCTCATAAATATTTCAGTAAGTTGTAACTGAACTGAAATAATTTACCAGGTAAACCATCCACAGAATAATTATTCAGGAATATTGTTCATCAGCATTACTGAATAATTCACCCAGTATTTTACAGGTCAGAATACATGTAATTTCAAACTCATTTCCTGAAACATGAAGTTCAAATTAGCCTTTCACATAGTTCAAGGATCATTCATTATATGTTATGGGTGTAGTTAAAAACAACCTTCCCAGATAGTAGTAAAAGTATGTGCTTTGTCACAATTTCAATGGAAGAGAAGCACTGGGAACAGTTTGTTCATTTGTGTCATGGTTTAGGGTTGGGCCGGCCACTAA
>NW_010200685.1:3646-4059 GCF_000695765.1 Mesitornis unicolor | reverse complement strand
GGGCTTCACCGCGTCCCACTGCGATGGTGAATACAACCATCAGAGCTTCACTGCGTCTCACCACGATGGTGAACACAACCAACCAGGGCTTCACCGCGTCTCACTGTGATGGTGAATACAACCACCAGGGCTTCACCGCGTCCCACTGTGATGGTGAACACAACCAACCAGGGCTTCACCGCGTCCCACTGCGATGGTGAATACAACCATCAGAGCTTCACTGCGTCTCACCACGATGGTGAACACAACCAACCAGGGCTTCACCGCGTCCCACTGCGATGGTGAACACAACCACCAGGGCTTCACCGCATCTCACTGCCATAGTGAACACAACCAACCAGGGCTTCACCACATCCCACTGTGATGGTGAACACAACCACCAGGGCTTCACCGCATCTCACCGCGACGGTGAA
>NW_010200685.1:0-3550 GCF_000695765.1 Mesitornis unicolor | reverse complement strand
TGTCACGGCGATGGTGAACACAACCAACCAGGGCTTCACCGCGTGTCACTGCAATGGTGAACACAACCGCCAGGGCTTCACTGCGTCTCACTGCGATGGTGAACCCAGCCACCAGGGCTTCACCGCGTCTCACCACGATGGTGAACCCAACCTCCCAGCGCTTCACCACATCTCACCATGATGGGGAACCCAACTGCCCAAGGCTTCACCGTGTCTTGCCGTGACGCCACATTTGTTGTGCTGTGTCACAAGCGAGTGTTAAGGGCACATCGCCCGTCCAACTGCTGAACTTTCATGGGAAAGAGAGACACTCAAACCTGCTAAGGCAATCGAGTGCCCAAAAAGCTCTCCTTTACAATCAAGAGTTGAGTTATAATTTTTGCTTGTTTCTCTTTTGGGTAGTTATACTTCACGAATACATTATTTTATTATATTTCTAGGCTTCAGAAATGGAAGCTCTGCCAGGCGGGCAAAACTTGGACAAACACCCATCTCATGCATGTAGACGATGCCAACCTAAACCAACAGACGATGCCGATCCAACCCGACGATGTTAACCCAACCCAACAGACGACGTTAACCCAACCCAACAGACGATGTTAACCCAACCCAACAGACGATGTTAACCCAACCCAACAGACGATGTTAACCCAACCCAACAGACGATGTTAACCCAACCCAACAGACGATGTTAACCCAACCCAACAGATGATGTTAACCCAACCCAACAGACGACGTTAACCCAACCCAACAGACGATGTTAACCCAACCCAACAGATGATGTTAACCCAACCCAACAGACGACGTTAACCCAACCCAACAGACGATGTTAACCCAACCCAACACCAAACAGACGATGTTAGCCCAACCCAACAGACGATGCTAATCCAACCCAACAGACGATGTTAACCCAACCCATCAGACGATGTTAACCCAACCCAACAGAAGATGTTAACCCAACCCAACCAACGATGTTAACCCAACGCAACAGACGATGTTAACCCAACCCAACAGACGATGTTAACCCAACCCAACAGACAATGCCAACCCAACCCAACAGACGATGTTAACCCAACCCAACCGACGATGTTAACCCAACCCAACAGACGATGTTAACCAAACCCATCAGACGATGTTAACCCAACCCAACAGATGACGTTAACCCAACCCAACAGAGGATGCTCCGTGCATGGCCCCGCCAAAGCCCTGTGACCAAGAATCGGCCTGTCCATCCCATCAAGACCCACACCAGTGCTTTCTGAAGAGAAACGGCATGGATCTGCCGGCTCCCTTCAGATGTTTGTCCATCGTCATCATCAGATGTTTGTCCATCATCACTGTCCCGTGCACCACGCAGGCATTAACATGTCTGCGCATGGAATTTCCCTTTAGGGGAAATCAATCACTACCCTGCTTTGCCAGATGAAAACAGAGAAGCTTCATCTGCCCAGGGTCTCCGATCACATCCACAGCAATGCTTCAAACACAATTTATAAAGTCCAGATATTGAACCAGTTAATTTTTACATAGAAAAATATTCTCTTTCCACCCGTCTGCAGTGGCCCATCTGCTGTGCTGCGTGCTCCAGATACAGCTCAGTGCCCATGTTATGGGGTTTCTGCAATTCACAAAATTAACACCACAGGGAGGGGGCAGAACCCCAGCACGGGGACACCTGAGCCTCCCTTGCCCTGTTCTGTTCCTCTGGGTTTGGTCCCAGACCTCAGCAGCAATGAAAATGCCTGAGAAAAATGAGAATGTGGATAATGAAAAAGACCATTTAACAGAGGTGAATGCTATGGCCTTACAAGAATCCCATGGCCAGGATCTAGGGCACAGCCTTGCTCCACTTACAAACCAATCTGAAATAAGGCAAAACGAGGAAAGAGACCAAAAAAAGGGAAAATTAGAAGATCACAACGCAGAGGGGGTCTCTGACCAGGGTCACAGCCCGGCCTCACTCAGAGCAGTGTCAGTGCAGCTGCAGGGGCAGACACAGCCAAGGGGGTCACCATTGCAGTGCACTGCCAAAAAACGTTGGGTTTGGAACCGTGCGTTCGGGTACTGGGGGGGAAGTGGAGGGACCACAGGGACACGACCACTGGCACGGGGAGCAGCAGCGGCCCCATGCTTCCCATCACCAGTTTTCAGCTTCTTATCTTTCACAAGAGAGTCTATATTGGCTCAATTAAGCCCTTTTCCAGAATAAAGCCAGAGAAAAACAGGATATAACTGGATGTAACAGGAGTGATCAGGCAAAAGAGGAGGAAACTCTGGCCACGTCACGTCACAAAGCCAGCGCTGGCGTTCCCATTCCTCCGGGTTGGTTTTTCAGCTCATGCCGCACAGAAGAGCTTTGCTGTCTGACTGCTTTCCGATTCAATTTAGCTTAGAACACAGAATATTTTCCTTATTATTTGGACTGATTCACTCAGAGCTGAAAGGAGATTTGAGAACTGAGAAGTCAGGAAGCTTGTTTTCCTCCTCCGGTCTCTGAATAAAACCCTGGTGGGAAAGGGATGAAATCTCATTATTCTCAGAACTGGAGGGATTTGGGGCCGGGTTTTCAGATGTATTAATGTGACGAGACATGAAGAGAGAGAGCAAATGTCAGCCTCCCACTGAAATCGAGGGGAGCTAAGCAGATGCCTAAACCGCTTAGGCAATTTGGAAGTCTCACTAGACACTCACTTATTTTCTAGCACTTAAATACCTCAGAGAATCTGTGATGAGAACCACTCATACGAACCAAATCTCCCTTTGTTTGAAAGCTCAGCCAGCTTAAAATACGAGACACACGCACCGATAAATTTGCTTTCCGTCTTCCGTGTCCAGTACATTCAAGCAACACTTATTTAGGCGATAAAGACACAATTTAAAATGCTATTTTGCTCTAATTTTATCTGAATTTCAGCTTTCACCAAAATGCAGTTTGGTACGAATCAAAAGAATAAAAAAGCAATCAGAAGCCAGTAAAGGCAGCACATCCCATTTCCGAAATAGACGAATTAAAGCCCAAATGTGTTTGCATGAAGCTGTCTGACCGCTCAGACCAAGGCCTGCAGCGGATCCTCCCGTGAGCAGCAGCACTGGATCCAGCGTGGAGATTACGTCCATGTGCAGATCGATGCGTTTCAACGGCTGCACCAACCAGAGCGAAGCGTGCGCTATCCGGGAGGAGAAAGACCCCGAGACCCAGCAAAAACCAGTGCAAGCACAATTAAAGCTCAGGGCAGGCCTCCCCGCTGCCTTCTGAACTCCTCCATCCCCTCCCGGGCCAGGGGCTGCAGCAGCCAGGACCCCCCTGGTCCCCCCTCGCCCTCGCACCAGGACCAGTGAGATCCATAAGGACACAGCAACAGAGCCGAGCTCCTGGATGCCCCCATGGGGACACAATCCCCACCTTTGGGATCATCTTTCTTGTGGGTGACACTGCTCTGGTCCTCAAGGAGGAAGATGAGGATCCCCACAAGGAATCAAAGCCTGGTCTGCCCTTCCAGACTCAGAAACACAGCAATCACAGCGTGGTTTGAGTGGGAAGGGACCCCAA
>NW_010200684.1:7931-18651 GCF_000695765.1 Mesitornis unicolor | reverse complement strand
ATATTTATTTACATTTATAATATTTATTTACTTTTATAATATTTATTTATATGTATATATTTGGGAGGTGGTTTTTTTCAGTGGGAAGAATCTGTTCGGTTGTGGCTCTAAACCTGTTGTTTCTGGCTGCGTATTGCTAGCATTAACCATACATGAACGAGAGGTACGGAAGTGACAGCAGAGTGAATGATTTGAAGCAAACCCAGCATCTTCCTCTCCTGATTTCAAGGCTGTATTGCAGGGAGATGAAGTCAGCACTGGAGGACGCAGATCCCCTACCAGTGCCCACAAAATGGGATGTGAGCTAATTCATTACAGAACACTCCCACCAGCAAGTGGCACCAGCCCCAAGCGGGTGTAATTTGGTTATCACTCAGTCTGAAGCAGTTGGCCAAATTCAAACGCAGTTGTTACCAGCAGGCACACTTTAATTTTGCAACTTGCAAACTGCTTTAATGACTTTCCCCTTCTCTCCTTTTTGTCCATCTTCCAGGAACGAGAATTCCCACTGCCTGCACAGCTTTGCCTCACCAGACACCAAGGCTTCAAACTGGAGAAAGAAAGCAGAAAAGTCTTGTGTCCACCACAAAAGAAGCTTTCAAGATAAATACATCTTTAAAGAATGTAAATGTTCTCCCCATGCTGTTGTTTAATGCTTGTCTGTACTAACTGCTGATGTCATAATTATGAAATGATTAGGAAGGAAAGTGATCTTCTGGATCATTTTCCTAAACTTCAGCTGGTGATAAAGTCCTTGCAAAAGACAACTTTCAGGACGTAATGTTTAGCCACATTTAGAAGACGACTGCGCTCTGGCAAGACACTCCAGTCATCTAATTAAGTCTGAATAAATACGAGAATTTAATATTAATTTCATTTTCATATATCCAAATTAGAAGGCAGGAGAGAAGAAAACAACATAATCTGATTAAACAAATTAGAATCACGCTGCTAAAATTGCCCTTCAGTATTTGTTTATTTTTAACTGCAGGAGCTTCAAAAAACCTGAAAAACAAACTCCCTCAAATGTTACCTCACATCTAATTATGGCGGGAAGCTCTCAGCTGCCAGGACACAGACAGCCTGGACAGCAGATTACAGCCGAGGAACCCAATAAGAAATCTGGAATTTGTTATTCCTTTATTAACTTTTGACAATAAAATAGTTGAATTAAACAAAAATTTTATTAATTTATAAATTTTTATTATGTTTTATTATTGATGATATATTTTACTAGAAATTGTATTAAATAATTTAACATATATTTATTGCATTCAAATAATTGTGTCACATTCTAAATACATTTTAAAACATCCATCTGGCAGCAATTTTAAATGGAAAATCACTGGGCAGCGTAAGCCTTATCTTTATTGCAGAAGCTCGATGTTGGAGCAATTTTCTCCAGTGTTTTACCAATGACATGAAAGAAAGCAAATTATTTCTGGCAAAAGGACAAGGGCAAGTGAGCCATATAAAACAAGGAGAGAGCTCGGTAATCACGGCTGGCTCGGACATAAGTTACTGCTCCCAGCGCCACACATGGCCTCCCCTAGCGTTGGAATAATCAACAGACGAGAAGAGTAGAAGGGAATTTTATTATCACAAGTGGTATTAATAAGGTCAGTTCTGATATTAAACTGTGAAAAATGTCAAAAAACAAGAAGTGCAGAAGAGGGCTGCTGCTGTAGTGGTAGGTTTGAAAAACCTGCTTTTCAAGGAGAGAAATGGGTTTTTTTGAGACTCGGGCATGATTGAGAAGTTGTAGGGTGAACACAGCATGGCTGGCAAGGGAGCGAAGGGCTCCCACTGTAGAGGTGTTGGAGCATCAGAGCTGGTTTTATCCAGGGTCTGGTAGAGTTTCTGATGCCTGGGGTCTCTACAAGGCTGGGACTACTCTGACAAAGGTCTGTTTGTAGACAGTGTGTAAGAATGAGCAGGGAAACATCTCTGGAGCCCGTTGCATGATGACTGGGAAGTGTCCTTCGGTCATTAAACTCTGTTCTGCTTTGGTTTTATCTCTCACGCCAGTTTTATATTCCTTGTCTACACTGCAGCCAAACCCCACTCCAGAATCCCCCCACAACCCCCAGACTGCTCAAACGACCTCTGGAGGAAGTCACAATGCCAAAGAAAATTGAAGTTTGTTTTCCTTGTGCTCCCTGTGAAGGGCCTGAGCTCCTGATACACATATAGGGTTTTACCAGAATCCCACTAATCCTCAGACTTTTCTGCCTCGCACTCTACCTTCGCAGCATTTGGCAATTTTCTCTCCTTGGCTGCCAATTTAAAGCTCATCTGGACAACACAGGTGACAGTTACTAAAAAAGATTTTTTTTCTTGTGAAAGAGGAGGCCAGAAGTGAGAACAACTCAAACAGCTCAAACAGCTCGAATCACTCTGTGTGGAAGAGCCCTGCAAAATTCTAATTAATGCACAGGAGGGGAGGCAGGAGAGCACCACTCAAGCAAAGTGCAAGGACCCAGTGCAGTGACACGGGCCAGCGCTGCTCTGTGACTGGGGAGGTGCTGGGCTCTGCTGGAAGAAAATTTCCCCAAAGAAATGAAACTATCGAAGTAGGAATTCTAACAATAACCAAGGAAATGCTAAATCAAATAATATTTGGAATAAGAGGAGAAATAGCGGGACGCGTCACACGTCGCAGTGGGCAATAAGCTGCCCTATGTGGGTGTGAATGAAGTATGGACAGCAGCCTCAGAAAGGTGTGGTATGTTGACACAGCTGTCTTAAAGGTGATACTGGACCATGACCCATTTAGAGATATAACAGACATAACAGGGCGACACATTAAGAGGAACACAGGAACTCATTTTGAAGTGTCACGAGATGAAATGGCTTCCTCTTCCCAAGGGAGTTTCCTGAATCTGTAGATGCTAAACCCAAACCAAGCCAGAACCCTCAGCATCCAGACCGGCACTCCCATCCTCTCTTTTAATTCCTCTCAGCTTCCTGCACAAAGAATGCCTGGGGCAATGAAGTTCAGCCTCCAGCTTTCATGTTTTTCAGATATGGTGAGGAAAAGCATGGTCCTTTTAACCAAAATCTTGAAAAGTTATGTCATAAATTATTCTTGCATGGCTGTGAATTATTTAAAGACACATTTTGATGACACAGAATGGAGGCTTATGGTCTTTTATATTTTCCTCAATATTTTCTCTATAGAGATGCTCCTAAAATGTTCCAGGTAGCACTTAGCGTCTGCTACAATAATTTGATTGAGCGGATGTCACAATTCTGCAGGTGGCCTCTTTGAAATAATCCCTGCAAATAACCTGCTGTATCTCAAATGTGAAGCGTGCCTGGTGAGCTGGGTGTCCTTCACTGGGCTGGGAGGACACATCCCCGCTCTGTCCTCACTTGGCCTCTCTCCTCACCTTGGCTTTTTGGCCTAAAAGGGTAATTTGAGGTGTCTGATCACACAACACAGTCAGTGTATGAGCAGAGGAGACCAGGCTGCTCCTTGTCACCTGGCTGTTTCTATAGCGATCAATGCAATTTCTCTCACAATTAATGCAATTTCTATTGCAATTAATGCTCATCAAGCTGCTGCCCAACACCATGCACCCACCCGGGCACTCACTGCTCCACGGGATAACATAGGGGGTGGTGAAGGCCAGGCCAGCAGTGGGGTTTTTTTTCTAAATCCATGGATTTAGAAATTTTGAAATTATCCCTTTTTTTTTTGCATCTGGCCTGCAGATGCCTCCAGCAGAGACAATTCCAGTTCTCAATGGGCTAAACAAGGTGCTGGGTGACAGAGAAATCAGCAGAAGTCGGAGAATTCATGAGGCTTTTTGGTCATGTTTTTAAACCTGGTCAGTGGACTTCATTGTTCTCTCTTCAGAGAGCTTTAATCCCACCCCCAGATTTGCAGTGGGAATACAGCACAATTGAAAAAAATACAGAAAAAGAGACTTATAAAATACTAGGTTTCCCATGGTGAACATGTGGCCTGATATGATTACATTTTAAAGTCCTTCCAGTCCTTCACAAAGCTCAGAAAGGGTACCTGTCCCTTCTGAAAAGTCAGCACTGAGTTTAGGAAAACACCCACAGTTTCTTACAAATTGTGCCCTCTTTTTGCAAACATCATCTGTAAGGTAAATCTTATTTAACTGCTGTGTGGTGGCATCGCTATAAATGATGGGAGGTCAGGAGAAAATATGCCCTCCCTCTGCAGAAAAAGGATAACACCAGTCTGCTATATCAGCTGTTATGGAAACATCAGTTATTTTGTTTATAGTAAGCGATTTATCACTTTATTCTTCCATTTTGTTGTTCAATCACAGGTTAAATATTCACTCAGTCAAAGCAGTCCCATTCATTTAAAAGACACTACATCAGCACAGCCCTGCCATCCGGGGCTCCTTCCAGAGCTTTTACATTAAATTAGTGACAAGCAGAACACAGCATGTATGGGGTGGAGGCAGCATCCGTCCCTGGCAGAAGGTAATGCATGAGAATGAGAAACTTCTTTGCAGTATAAACAACCCCATAATGCTGAAGTGTTTGTGGTTGGTTTGTTTTTGTTTGGTTTTTTTTTTTCAATAAAAGCTTTCTTAAAGGGGAGAAACATACATTAAAACCTATGTTAGTCAGTATTGTCCTGCCTTACCCTGGAGGTTCATTTCTCTTGCATGGAGGGATTTTCACAAGCAAAAACTTCTGCCAGTCCCTGTGCTCAGCCCCCTCCTGCAGACAGCTGGGAGGAAGATTTAGATGAGATACTAGGAAGAAATCCTTCCCTGTGTGGGTGATGAGGACCTGGTCCAGGTTGCCCAGGGAAGCTGTGGGTGCCCCCTCCCTGGTAGTGCCCAAGGCCAGGTTGGATGGGGCTTTGAGCAGCCTGGGCTGGTGGAGGTGTCCCTGCCCATGGGGGGTTGGACTGGGGGGGTTTGAGGTCCCTTCCCACCCAAACCTTCCTATGATTCAACAAATTATAAACTATCAACTCTTACACCACTTAATTAAAGCCCTCTTGGGCATCTCCACCTCCCGAAACCCCAGACCTGCCTGGACATGGGGATTTGCCACACTCCTTCCCTCTTTCTGAGCACAGGTACCTGGACACAGCTTCTCACACATTTCTTAATGCCAATGCCATCGATTCAGGAGTCGCTGTGCACCTCAATGGTCTTTAATGCCGTCTACCGGTGCCTCCCTTCCCTGTACCACAGTGATGAAAGCACCTCCCTATCGCAGGGAGAAGCAGGAAGATAAACACATTAGGGATGGCGAGGTGCTCAGATGTTGCCGTGATTATCTCTTGTCAGACAGATGAGCTGAAGAACAAACAGATACTGCCGATTACAAGTTTAATACACACAACTAAGAGATGACCTTGTCTTTATTACTATCTACACAGTTTAAGGACTAACTGATTCAATATTAAGAAGCCCATAGTAAATATTTATGAAACATCACATCACATAAAAATTATAGGTTATTTAAACTTAATTTGCATTTATACTTTCAAATCAGGTTATTATATAGAAGAAATGTACTAAAATTAAATTCATAATGCACATTACAGCAATTTGAACAAATTGTACCTTGAAGCAATTTGTATTTAAAATGCAGTCTGTGTGCTTCTTCACTTTCCTGCAGCCTGTAAATAAATTTACAAAGCATTTCCAGTGACAGCCATAGTGTTCCAGTTGTAAATTGATGTAGTCTGAAACGAAGAACAATTACCACTTCAACAGATCCTGTGTTACAGTAAATCTTAAAGCATTTGAATTCCCTGGCAAAACAAAAGGAAGTGATTTTTTCCTTTCTCCTTAATCTACCACAACACTTCTTGTCAGATGGAAAATGGTTGTGCAGTCACCCCTTGCCATTTGTTTTCCTGAACAACCAGCGCTGAGAGGGATCAGATCATGGGCTGATGCTGCAGCCTGAGACCATCATCCCAAACAGCAGTGCAGTAATTTGGCTGGCTTGGACCCATCTTCAGTGGCTGAGATGGAGTCGGTCATGAAACCCTCCCCAGAAAACACTTCCATCAAATGCTGTCCCTGAAAAGTCCAGGCTCCTTTATGTCAGTCCTGAGAAAGAATAAACATGTCTACGTGTGAGGCTGTGCAGCAGGTAAGAGCTTAAGTGGCTCAAAGAGCAGGAAACCATGGCACTTGTGGAGAGATGTTTGGGATCATCAATCTGACAGCTGTGACTCACCCCACTGCACGAATTAAACATGTGCACACCCCAGCACAAACACGTACAGTTACACAGTTCTGCAGATACGGGTGCCTGAAAGAGAGTCACCAAAAACAGCAGAGCTGAAATCCCTCAGCATTTCCATTGCCAAAAGCTGAATGGCTGTGGGGGGAGCGGGGCCAGGGACATCCCCTGGATGGTGAGAGTGGGAGCTCCATCAGAGCTGGTGAGAAGGACAATGTGCTGGCACTTGTTGGGGACCAAGTACTGTCACCTGAGGGGGACCATGTGCTGTCACCTGATGGGCTGGGCTGAACCTCAGTGCTCAGGAGGTCTCACCTACTTGGTCTTCCCAGCTTCACCCTGGTTATCACAATTGAAGCTTTCTGCATAATTCACTGTTTCAGATGTGGGGTTTTTTCTTTATAATTTTCTACATATTCAACTGATTTTTCTCACAAGTGTCTAAGTGGGACCAGTCCAGTTGCAGACTGGAAGCCCCCAGATGCTGTGGAGTCTCATCTGGCCATGAAGGAGGTGCCAGACTGGAGACAAAGCCCCCGGGGTCTCCCTTGCTGCCTCTGGACTCCACTGTTCCCTGTGAGGACGTGCAGTGAAGACAAGGGAATGGCGAGGGTTTCATCCTCAAAGACAAAGTTTCATCCTTAGAGGAAAGTATGGGTTAATCCAAATGTGTAAGACAATATTGATTTCAAAGTGACGGATCAAACATAAACATTTCCATTCACAATGACAGTTATTTGAAGATTTCATTTCAGACATTGAAATATTTCTCTCTTAATTAGCATTTTCTGTTTTGCCATTTTAAATTGATTTCTTAAATTTTGTTTATTATGTTTTTTTCTGTTGGCTTTCTCTTTCCTTTGGAACAAAAGCAAACCTCGGAAAAGCAACATTTCTTCCCAACACAGGCTGCTTTTCCAACTTCACATATCCAGCAGTCCTATTTCTTGAGTGGTCGACTTTCGTTAATTATAACCTTTATCTTTTTTTCTTCACTAATACCCTTACCTCTTCAAAGTGTGACTTGTCAGAAGGTTTGCTCCCGTACCCATTGCTTGTACTGGAGCCTCAGCCTGCTCGGCCCAACCAAGGTCCGGATGCTCTACATCTACCCTACACCTATGATGTTGGGTTAAATCGAATTTTGCAGCCCAAAATAGGGTGGTCATAGGAAGTTTCACCAAAATCCAGAGCAATTAGTGTTCAGGTGCAGACAAATTTGATCCAAACAAAAAATCTGTCTTTTTACTGCAGAGACCAAATAGAAAGATTGAACGTAAACTCATTTTTCAAACATTGTTGCCACTCTCTGTAAGATATTGACAGTTAAATATGGAATCTACAGCCTTGGGGTCAGCAGAACAAAAACCATTTTATTTCAGCTTCTGAAATATTGAATCCAGTCAGCTTTGGGAGTGAGTAATTGTCCATGTCCTTATTTAACATATGAAGTGACAAAAGAAGATGAACTTTCTGACCAGGGACAAGGGTGTCGTCTTCACAATTTGCATTGCCAAAAACATCATTTAATCCATTTTTAACCTGATAGTGAGCATGCTAAACTCTGATGTCTGCAAGGTGAATTTCAAATATTAATGGGATGCAGGAACAGAAGATAAAGATATCTCTCACCTTTGAACAGCAGAGATCCTGCACAACGCGCGGTAGTCAGCAATGCTCTGGTAATTCAGTGACATTCTGACATTGCCTACTCTGCTCTCATTACTGCATTTCTGTATCCAGTTCCCCAGGTCAGCATCAGAATTATATGGCAGACAGACAAATTCAGATAATTTTGGTGTGTGTTTTTGGGTTTTTTATTTTAGCAGTGACATGGGTGCATTCGAAGAGAAAGGTAAAAGACTCTTCCCTTTCACAAGTATGGTATAACAGACACTAGGGAGGGAAACCTGGTGGATTTGGGATGTCTACGAGTAAATGCAAGATGACAGCCTGGATCTCTGTAAGCCTATATAGGGCTGTAAATGAAGTAGAGAAAACCCTCATGTTCTTTCCAGGGACCAGGCTGAGGTAATCACTCTACTCATGGGCTTGCTTTGAAGCTGATTTTATTTCCACTATTGGATTCACCTGAGCATAGCAATAATAATTTCTTTTACAGTGCATTTAAAGAACAGTAGTATGTGACTGCTTATGGCTGGTAGCATACTTCTCAAACTATAGCAAGTTAAAGATGAGGGCTTCATTACAAGCCCTTGACATAAGGACTCCGATCAGCTTCAAAGATTTTGGTCAACATCTTATTCAACAGAATAACATGAACCCACTGCTGTGTTCCTGCAGTCACAGAATGGCTGAGGCTGGGGACACCTCTGGAGGTCACCGTGGCCAACCCCTGCTCCAGCTGGGTCACCTGGAGCACTCAGTCCTTCCCCTGTTGAACCTCATGGGGCTCCTCTCAGCCCATTTTCCAGCCTGGCCAGGTCTATCTGGAGGGCAGCACACCTATCTGGTGAACCAACCACTCCTCTCTGTATTGGCTGCAGACTTGCTGAGGGTGCATCTGCCCCGTCCTTTGGGTCATTAAAAAGTTGTTAAACGATATCAGCACCTGTATCAGCTGCTGGGGTGCCCCACTGGTGACTGGCCTCCAGCTGGACTGCACACCACTAATCACAGCCCTCTAGACCTGACTGTTCATAGAGTATTTCACTCCACCTTATTGCGCTTACAAAGTCCCGTTAACCCTAGGTAAATCTTATTTACATCTAACAAGCAGTATTTTTAGAACAGGAGGCACAAAATAAAATGGACAAAATGCTCCATTGGTTCACGTCAGGTCAAGTCACGTTGAATAAAGTGATGCCCTGTGTTGCTGTTAATAGGTTCAGCCTCAAGGCAACTGCACCCTCATCAATTCATATGAGTTACCAAAATCAGCCTGAAAGGAAGAAGTGTAACATCGGCCACATCTGTCACTGTCCCCAGAGACAGAGATCACTCCCCACACATGCACACTGTCGTGGTAGTTCCCTGATGCCTCTGAGCATTGCTCCAGTTTCCCATGTTCCTCCTCCATGGGTTTCTGCAGTTACTGAGAAGTTCTTTAACCTGGGCAGATGCATGAAACCATACACAGCAACCGGTCCACACAAATCATCTGTAAACACTGTGACTTCAAAGCCCCACTCATTGTGAGTACACGAAATATAACCTTGTCCATAGAGACATTGCACAAAGACCCGGCTCCACTGAGGCTGGCTCCCACTCATGTCTATGGAATCAAGATTTCTTGGGAATTAGGGTCTGCTCCAGCCCTGCTGGGGACACAAGCCAAAGCCTGTTGAAGGCAATGGGAAGGTAATTAGCTGTTAACACACAGATCATGACCATACACAGCCAGACACAAGGCCATTTTGCACAACAGGCCACCGGCACAAGGATCCCTGGCAGAAAAACTCCAAAGCTCTGAAAATGGGCCTGTGTGTCCAGCTACTCATCATGGATAGCACTGAGATTCATAAAGGACAGGGCAGAAGTCAATCTGGATAATGAAAGCCCAGCTGGAGCTGGGTAAACTGGCTGAAATCAAGTGGTTATAGGTCCTGGTAACAAAACCAACCTGCTTTGTCGTTTTTGCGAATATGAACTGCATAAGGTATGCACTGGGGCTGATGTTAAAATTACATATGCAGAATGGTGATTAAAGGAATACAAAAACATTTACAACTAAAAATAATCTTCTCTTGTCATCTAATGTTAGCAAAATCTTCTCATGTTCTGTTCACAGATATTATTCAGCATATGTTTCCTTGCAAATTTGTGGTTTTATTTCACACTAAACCACACATGTCATGTAAAAAATATGTAATTCTATTTTGCTTTTATTATTGCAACTGCTTGTTGTGCTCATTATGATCCAAAGTATTGGAAAACCACTGCTCAGTGAGGAAGGGAAGCCATTTCTACCTGAAGGTTTCCATCACCAGACTCCCCAGATGGCCTATTAGCTTATCAGTCTGGGGGAGATGGACCCCATCCCTGTCCCTTGTCCCTGTCCCTCTCTCCACCCCTGTCCCTGCTTGGGTACTGCGAGGCTGTGCCCTGCTCACTTTCCCAGCTCCCTGAAGGGTCCCTAGATCTCACATTCAGTTATTGGCATTTTTAGGAAGAGATACTAGAGCAAAGGGACCCATTTTTCTTAACACTGTGGAGTTTTTTTCTGTGCACTTGCCTTCTAAATAAATATGTTCCTCTTGATCAATAAACTGAGTTGTGCCTGTGGGCAGTAGAGGAATTTCTTCTACCCGTGACACTGAAATGATAGGAAACACCAAGAGAGGTGGAGAGGATATTGTTCAGCAAAGATTGGAGATAATTGAAAGACGTCAGTTGGCAGGGAAAATTAATAATATTACTCTCCTTTTGAGGTCAAAGATTTCTCCAGTGCCTTTTCTTTTCTTCAAGGAAAAGAAGACCCTTGTTGTCAGAGTTATTGTAGGTCAAAAAAGCTGCTGCCGACTCTCAGGTGAATGGTACGGAGCACTTTTACATTCCT
>NW_010200684.1:5111-7917 GCF_000695765.1 Mesitornis unicolor | reverse complement strand
CGCAGTACAAAGCCTGGCTGCTAAAAAGGAGATGCAGAGTGCTCCTCTACAGCTGGCGTCGCTCCTCACAGCTCCGCAGCTCAGCACACACAGTCCCAGTGGGGTTTTTCACAGCATATGGCTCAAAGCTGACGCTGCAGCTCCTTCTCCTTTCAAAGACAGCCAAACATCCCCAGTTTCCAGTAATCATGGATAAAAATATGGCAGCAAGAGTGACAGAGACCCTTCATTAAAAATAGTGTGGGTTTTTATATTAGAAAATACCACCTCCAGTAACAGACTGGACTGAGCACAGAGTGGATGGAGATGCAGGAGCTCTGTCCCCATGGACTACGGGATGGTGCATCAGCAGATGTCACCTGAGATGCAGTGTGGGTGACATGAGATGCAGTGTGGATGGCCATGGAGTGTAGACTAGTCTGTGAGTGGCTTCTGCCAGACTCTGGGCACCCAAAAGCAGGATTGTTCTTGCAGATGGGAAAGTTCACAAAGGGTTTTGTTATGTGTCAAATATGAATTTCATATGAATTTGCATCTCTCTATGCAATAGAGAGAGCAGAACACGGAAAACTACAGAACAATAGGATTACTGCAAGAATAGAAGAGCTTCTGAACAAGAAGGAGCAGGTAGATTCATTATTTACCCAAGGGATTTCTTTGTACCAAAACCCCACACTCATCCCACTGCTGATGACAGTAGTAGGAATATTTACTGATTTTGGGTCAATGTTGAGAGGAAATATTGGTAAAAGCTATAGGGTGGACATCACCCTCAGACAAGGGTGGAAGTTGCTATGTATAAAATTGTTCATATACGTATGAGGGGAAAACATCAGGGCAGGATAAAAAGCCATTTATTCTAAAAATAATTTTGGCATAAGAACAAATGGTGATAAACTGACCATGAATAAATATATTCTTGAAAAGTATGGTGGTGTCATTAAAAGAGAGTTCCTAAACATTAAAACTTGCAGATTCATGAACAGTCTCCCAAGTGGAGCAGTGGATCCAGTTGACATCTCCACTTTTAAGCTCACCCAGTTCATAAAGAGGAACAAATCGCTCCCCTCAGGGCACTGGCACTGATAGCCCAGCAGCCCCTTTCAGCCCTGCGTGCCTTTGTTCCTCTGCATGTAAAAGTCTGCTGCGACTGACAAAAGGTTTTGACATGTAAATTATGTTAATTTAACAAGCACTGAAGGAGGTGCCATGGCTGAGAGCTCAGCTGCCGCTGCAGAAGGTGCATCCCTGCCGAGCAAAGTTCTCTACTTCTGACCACAGGGCACAGCCTGGCTCTGCCAGCTGGCCACTGGGGACCGGGCATCGCAGGAGAAGGGACAGGGCATCCCCAGGAAAGGGGACCACTGGTTATTCCCAAGAGAAGGGACAGGGCATCCCAGGAGCTGAATGGCAGCGGTCGCATCACTGGCTGCACGTTGAAGGACATCCTCATCCAACAGCCTGTCTCTGCTGCGGCGCTGTTTTCTCCCTCAGGCGAGAGGGAACACAGAGCAGCCTCACCTAGGAAAGACCAATGCATCAGGACTTCTTCCCAATCTCCACACCCACATCATTCCCATGGTGAGACACCCTGTCTGGAGGCTGTGTCACCGTAAGAGCTGAAATGGCAAAGACAAAGGAAAACAGAAAGTTTCTACAGTGTACGAGAGTCCAGCTGCAACAATTAGATTTTACTTCGGTAATGCAACACGATAGGGATTACCAGTATCAGTTGTGGGCAGTAAGGGCCACACAGAAAAGACACCTGCAAATCTCTGTCCCTATAGGAGCTGGACTTATCAGGGCTCAGAAGAATAATTTATTTTATCACTGATGTGATCTCTAAAATAGTATAATTGATTGCATCTGTGCGAAAAAAGTACACAAAGATGTTGACTGAAAACAACCCCATGTGATTAGTTGAACAGGTTTAATAAACGAAAAAATATTCCTTTCTCGGATATTTTTTATAAAGCATTAAAGTTTAATATATATTAGATGCAAAACTTATGTATATTTGCTAACTACAGTAATGGAATGAAATATTTAATATTCCTGCCTTCGGGAGGGGCGGGGAAGAAGTTAAATTAAAACCTAAGAGCTCTAAGTTTTTGTCATACTTTTGTCATATGCTTAGCTGACACCTAAATAGATTTTAAAAAAACAATCCACGAACAACATCAATATTGTTCTTCTTGTAAAGATGATAAACTCAATCATAACAGTTTTTCAACTAAATTTCAGATCTGAAAAAGCCTTTGGCTGGATAGCGATGCCAGGTTGGACAGTGTGATAGAGACCCAGTAAAGCGTGAGGAGAAATGCGCATTTACATGAGGTCTCAACTCTGCTCTCATCCATAACATTTCATAGATTTGATCCAACTTTAAATTTCCGTTTCCCCAGTTTGAAGCAAGCCACTTTAACAGAAACAGGTTCACATGAAGTAATCTCAGATCTATTTCTCTTAGAGAATTCATTCTTGTTTTCTCCAATTTCCTGAAGTCCTGTAATCTGTGTGTGTAACAGACTGCAGGAAAACCACCCAGAATTCATTTACAAATACATTAGACTTAAAAGGCAACAAAATGATCCAGAAGTGCTGGAATATATTCCACCAAGAAATGGTTGAGAAAATGATATGTAGTTCCGAAATGCTTTCTAAATTATTAACCAAACTCTTTGAATAAGTGTTCTGTGGAGAGAGGCAGCCTTGCAGTAATCCCCATCACCTCTGCAGATCATGTACAAGGCCATCAACAGTGATTCAGAGCATTATTCCTTTCATTTAGCTTTTCTGAGGATAA
>NW_010200684.1:572-5080 GCF_000695765.1 Mesitornis unicolor | reverse complement strand
AAGAGACACTGAGCTAAAAGGCAAGAGCAGTGCTGGGGGTGGGGTCCGGGAAAACAGGACCTCTCCTCCCTCAGCACAGGAACAGGACACAGAGGATGCCCTTCATGTAAAACCTTTTCTGTTCGCATGTCCTGGTCTAACCCAGTGACCAGCTCAACACCACACAGACCGCTCACTCCCCTGTGGGGGAGAAACTGGGAAGAGAAAAAGGGAAAGAACTTCTCAGCTGAGATAAGACACTTTAATAATAAAATAAATGAAATTGAAATAATAATACTAATGAATTGTAATAAAAATAGGAACAATGGCAATAAAGCAATGAGTTATGCTCAGCTCACAAACCAGTTGCTGACTGGGCATCAGTGAAAACATGATGGGGGAAGGGTAAGTCCCAGGAACCGAATGAGACCTTATGGAGATGGCTACCATATGTAAAGACAACTCATCCTTGCAAAGTCCCCAGTTTATAATAAATGTGGTGTTTATGACATAAAATCCATTCTGTTGGTCAGCTTGGATCACACCCAGGTCATCTGTCCTGGGCCACCTGTCCTAGAAAACTCCAGGCTTTTGCTCCCCATACTCTGGTGCAGAGAAAAGTGGCAAAAAAAAAACCCAAAAGGAGCTATAAGCATGGGTGCAAGCAAGTCCTTGAGTTAGTGTGAACACTACTATTCTGTAGTACAAAAACATGGCTGTGTTATCAGATCATTCTTAGTATGAATCAGAACAAAGTCTTATCAGCTACTATGAGGAAAATCACTCCATCCCAGATAAAGCCGTAACACCAGCTTGTGTTCACTGGATCAAACATTGCAATTCTCTCAGAAATGCAGCTCTGCTGAACAGAGATGGAATTGTATGACTCAATCTCAGTAAAACCAGGATACCATGCATGGCTTGTGGCTTTTCTGTAGGCCAAACAAGACCCTGAATGGAGTTTTTGAAAGTGCTTTACTCTCACTTCACTAATTTTTGGTGTCCTACTGTGTGCTTGTGTTCACATCCATGTGGTGGGCTGGCTGGCGTGCGATGCCAGGGGACCCCAGTCTGGGCCAGCCCCTGCCGCAGGACCCCAGCAAGGGAGGGAGCTGAGTGTCTGCTGTTTAAAGCACAGTCAGGAGCAGACAACATTGGAGATTTACAATATATTGATCCTCTGTATGGCTACACAAGTCTTGCCTGAAATGGTAATCCCATGACAGGAATAAAAAGAATATTTTAGATAGCTTTAACCTGACAAAGGAATAGGCTGCAAGTGAGAATAAAGAGGCACTGGTTCTGGGCTGCAGGGCTGTTTGAAATCCCTGAAGCACAGCCAGGCACTCGTTCAGCTCAAAGGCAATGCCTTTCTTATCTCATTGCAGTTCACCTTGCACCTGGCACTGCTGCACTTCAGTGCTTCGAAGGGAAAGCAGCCACCCCAAAATCAGGTTTTCTTAAAAATCAAGAGGGATGGCCTTCACCAATGTGAGCAATGCTTTGCCCTTTGAAGATTTTTTTCCTGGAAAAAATAAAATAAAACATATATATACATATTTTAAAATATATAGCTTAAGAAGTAAGATCAGGTACGTGCAGGTAGATAATGCCCGTGCCAGAGGGCTCCCCAGGGTGTGTTGCCTGTGCAGGGCTTTCCACTTCAGAGCTGGCCCCCAGCATGGTACCCAGTCCCTCCAGACCCCATCCTCACCATGGTCATCCCTCCCTCAGGGACAGGGACTCACTGGGATCATGGTGCTGGATAGGGGACAAGTCAGGCTCCTTGCAATGAAATGCAGCTCCTTTTCTCTCTGAATTTTCACCCTGGCTACGTCTATCTCTTCTGTGGTTGAACTTTTTCCAAACTTAGCCCATCAACAGGTATCTGAAAGCCTCTTGTATTTCCTGACAGGGCTGTGCTGTAGCGGCTTAACAGGATATTGAAAATGAGCCATCCTCAGCGCTGAACAAAAGCTCTTTCTTCTGCCTGCTTCTCTGCCTGCTTCTCCCCGATCTCACTGATAATGAGGACACATTTCTTTAATCTGCCAGACTTTCCAGGTGCTGAATTCCAGGAGAGCAGTATATGACTGGAAAGCCCCGTGAGGAGCAGACCTGCAGGCTGAGAAACTGAAATAATAAATACACCTAGTGCTATGTTTGCACAGGAGGTGTTGTCAGGGAGCAGGGGTGTCAGGACTTGGGGTGTGAGGTTCAAACCTCTCCCAGATCCCACACTGGAAGACAACAGCTTGGTGACCCTGGGACGCAGTTGCCTCCAGCAGCACCACAGACCCTTGGCTGGGCAACCTGGACCCCCACCCAGTGAAAGAATGAAGCCCAAAAATTGTCAGCTAAGAGAGGCTCATAGGCTCAGCAGCTTCTCAGTCTCTCAAAACCAGGGGTTCTCTTTTTTTTTCTTGTGTGCTCAACACACACACAGAAATGTAATGCCTTATCTGCACTATTTCTTAATCACTATATTTACACATCTTAGATACGAGTGCTTTGAGAATGCTAATTATTTGCTGGGGGCTTTGCTCTATCTTTGCCATCTAATGAGTGCTGGGGAACTGTGGCACAGCACAGGTGATGTAACACAGCAACGCTGGGAATCCCTGGATGGAGAAATGCAATTGCTTTTCACTCACACATAAATCGTAATTCCTCTGCAGGCTGCACGGGCATGGCACCACTGTAATGCTATGAGATGGAGGAAACCAAACTGGCAAGGGGCGGACAGTGAGAAGCTGGATGGAGCCACCCCGAGGGCTGAGGCACTGAGGACAGCATGATGTGTAGCTGCAATTTATCTCACATCCTGCAGAAACCTACCTGTGCTGAATCAGCCATGGTGTACAGCATTAACCAGGGGGTTATACATACATTATTTATTGCAATAAACCCAAAACTTTCCTGTTTCATAGAAACCTTTGGAATTGCAATCCCTTGAGAAGTAAATGCTGAACATGGCTGTTTTGGGACAGTATCCTGTGCTAGCCAGGCATCCTCTGTGCACCCCTGAATTCTCCATCTCGTGAGCAATGCCCTGGCCCCTCACTGACCTTCACATCAGGAGAGGTGGAAATGGCCTATTTGCTGCTGTTTCAGGCTGCAGCCATCCATCTGTGTCCCTCAGCAACTGGCACGATCCCACTGCTGCGCAGAGAGCTCAGGGCCCTGCAGTTACAGGGGTGAAATACAGCACAGACGGCAGCCATGGCAATAGGAGCTATGCCTTGTCCTCTAATGTCTCATCTAAATCTGCGTCCTTCCAGTTTAAAGCCATTCCCCCTCATCCCATCTCTCCATCCCTTGTAAAAAGTCCCTCCTCAGCTTCCCTGTAGCCGCTTCAGGTCCTGGAAGGTGCTCTAAGGTCTCCCTGCAGCCTTCTCTTCTCTAGACTGAACAAGCCTAACAATCCCAGCCTGTCTCCATAGCAGAGGTTCAGGGCTGTGGAGGATGGAGAAGAAATGACCACACCTGAATCCTAGGGCTCTTGCTGTTTCCTTCCCCTAGACTGGTGCTGTGGTACCTCTGCACCAGATCTGCATCTCTGCGACCAGGGTGGCTGCTCCAGGGAGGCTTTGCTGCTCTATTTTTAGCACGGCTGACACAGCCATTAAGCATTAAAATAATGGGGTAAAATTAACGCATCGGGTACCCGTGGATGCCTGGCGCGTGAGGCAGCGTTACCCACCCGGGCATTGCCTGGTTCTGGATTCCAAACTGGGGGTGTCTGAGCGCGGTGACCCCGTCCCCGCAGCCCCGCCTGGCGCCGGCTTTGCCCTTTGCTCGGACTGGACCCCGCGCAGAGCAGCTGAAGGGGAGCTGCTGCAGGGATCTGTGACACCAGCGCGGTCTCCCCGGGAGCTGGTTGGTGTCAGTGCAGCCTGGCTTGACGAGATGGAGCTGTTTTCCAGCTCATTTGAGCCGGGTACCTCCCAGCAGAAGGACGGGCAGCTTGTTGCGCTGTGGGGGAAGGGGTGGGCGGCGAACAAAAGCAGAATATTTCTCCTCTTCTGCTTCTGCGTTTTGCTCCCAAGATCGCTTATCTCCAAAGAAAATGACTATGTGAAGTGTTTTCTGAAAATAGATTAACAGGCATAGATCATGAAGATAGTGCTGGCAATTCTTCTCAATGGCATTAAGGGTTTTGGTCTGATTGGTGTGGATGATTTTTATTTTAAACATATGACTAAAGAAAAAAATTCCACATAAAGCATGTGCCGGAACTGAAAAATGAAATATCACAGAACAAACATCTACACCAAATTTACAGAAAGAACTGATGTTTGATTATTAACTGGAGATGTAGAATTTGCATTTCAAATTCCTATTAAATAGTTTAAAATGTGTCCTGTTCATGACATCAAAGGCACTTAGAAAATGTTTCAGAGTTACATATGAAAAATACGTATATTTTCTGTGTAGGCTTCTTCTGACAAAGCCCAGTGCAAGAATTACCTGTGAAAGCTGGAAAATCATAACAAAAAATAAAAGCTTTTTGTTAAAAGAGGGCTTAG
>NW_010200684.1:0-559 GCF_000695765.1 Mesitornis unicolor | reverse complement strand
GACTCAGTAGGAAATTTTCAATACTGTCAAATGCTGGGGTGATTTTCCATTGGAAATGAAGGAAATTAGAGGAAGCTGTACTCACACGCAACAAAGTTTCCACCTCAGCTTACCAAAAAGAGCAAAAGCAACCACACGGAGGGAAAAAAAAAAAAGAATTTGAAAGTAAAGAGTAAGAAGTGGTTTTGATTAAGACATTTTGCATTATGCTCAAGTAGGATGAGGTAGAGGATTTTTAAAAAAATAAGTAATCCTTTGTCTTGATATTGTGACTGCTAAAGAAAAGGTAGACTGCTAAAGCAAGCCTTTATAAAGGTTTATGAGACAGAAGAGCAAAAGCAGAAGAGACTTAAAGGAATTAACCTATAACCACCCCCTCACAACCCTGACTTAGAGTCTGGGGATTGCTTACTTCTCTTACAGCTCTTTCTTTAATCTTCACAACCAGCTCACACACCTTCACTGAATGCCAGCTTTCCAAAATATTTTCTTTACTTGACAGGGCTGTTGAACCTACAAATTACAGAGTCATTTGATTGGAAAAGACCTTTGAGATCAT
>NW_010200683.1:16405-18963 GCF_000695765.1 Mesitornis unicolor | reverse complement strand
CCTGCCCTGTCGCTGTCGGGCAAGGGCTGCCACCTAAGATATTTGTTTGAGGTGTTTCACAGTAAAACTGAAATACTATTTTCTCATTCTAAGTAGACTGGGGAACATAGTGATACAAGGAATTATCATTTCCCACTTTTAAAAAAATTAGGTCTACTGAAAAGTGTGTAAGAGATGCTGACATCAGGGTGGTCTGGTATTGTGATTATATGAATTAGTGGGTTTGGGATTTGAGAACAGAACAAGTTAGCAAAAACGAGCCTAGCTCTACTGGTATTTCTAAACTATGTAATCTGACTTACAGAGCCTGTTGAAGAAAATCTCCTTTGTCTACGACAGCAAAGATTAACAGAAAAATCACAGATGGTTTTTTGCAGTACATCTATCACATTGCAAGATAAAACTGTTTTCATCCTAGGGATCTTTAACACTTGCAGGCAGTAGTGCTGTAACTTTTTCTTCTAAGGGAAAGCATAACTTGCTTATGGGTGGATGTTTAAGTGTTATACAATATGGTTTTAAACATTTCCTGCAATTAAAGCCTAATCCAAAATATTGAAGCACATTATCAATGTTATGCTTAACTGGAGCATTTTTTCAACAGGCCTATTCATCTACTTAAAATTAAGCACGTGCTTAAGTGCATTGTTGAATCAGGGCCAGAGTTGTTATGATGAAGCAAAAAAGCCCACAAAAAATGTCAAACAAATAATATTCATATTTCTCAGATTGAAATGTTCATTTCAAGAAGAGGAAGAGCTTAAATATCAGTTAGCTTCAGGTGCAAGTGAAACAGACAGCTGCTGAAGACATTGCTGGTGAAAGCGATGGGTTTCTTGCTTTTCCTAGGACAGAGGAGAAGAGATTGATTATTCCAGCAGTATTTGCAGCTTGGCCCGGCGATTCCATGCTTGAGGTCAAGCAACCCGGAGCAGCAGCTACCACTGGGGGTGTTGGAGCTGCTGCAGACAAAGAGGTCTCTGGTTCCTGATAGCCCTGGATAGATTTGTAGTGCAGGATGTGTTGAGGAGGAGAGTTGTGTGGTCTGGGCCATCCCATTGAGCCCTCGGGCTCGTGTCCAGGCTCACTACAGCTCCTACGAGCTTCAAAGGGCACCTTGGGCTGGAGGTGAAACTTGACGTAAATTATCAAGCTAAGATTTGTCAGCGACATTACATAAAGTGTAACATTGATCTGTGTGCAATAGTGATAGGACTTGAGTGCGACCCTGAACAAACACTGACTTTGGAGGAGCAGGGATTCCCATGTGAAACCTGGAGGTAATGTTGAAAATTGTGAACTTTAACAGAAGGGTAGTCTGAGAAAGGAGGACTATCTTTAACCAAATATAGCTGCATTTCTCCTTCACCATCAGGTTACATGGCATCTTCTCTTTTTGTCGCTGAACTGAGCAAAGCGTCCACATAGGGTACCAGCACTCCCATAGGAATCCTCTAGCTTTAAAGTTAAGTAGGTGCTCAAGTGCTCTGTAACACTGAGGAGGGGGAAGAGGCCATTGTGTTGTAAACAGTAAAGCTGCCATGGAAACCATGGTGACTTGCAGAAAAATAGGCGAGAAGGAGAGAAAATACATGCAATTTTTTTCTTAATATTTAAATCATAACTGTGATTAGTGACCTTACTTCCTGTATTTGTTTAAATAACATGGAAGACAAATATAATTGTTTTGAAACTGCCAGAATATTCCTGCGTTATGTTGCATACCTTGTCCATGAGGTAAAGATGCTTATGCATTCAGTTATCTACTGAAAACAGTTGACCTCATGCTCATGTATCCTAAGCTGTTTTACCAGATTGCTACAGTTCTTATACAAAGCAATGTATGTTGTCTAATGGTTTATTAACTTTTCAGTTCTTGGCCCATGTTTAGCTGTAAAACCACGGTCCTGTTAATTACAAAGAATTTGTGTCTGTGTTTACTTTGCCTTGTGGGGGTAAAAATTAAATGTTAGGGAAGGGAGTTTGGTTTTTCTTTTCTTTTTTTCCTTTCATATAAAATGTTAGTGACCTGTGGCAATTTCCAAAGTATTTCAGCATGTTCTCTGATGTTTAAATTGAACTTTACATCATTTGTTATAGTGACACCTGCTGCCCTTGTAATGGTTAAGTATATGCGAGTACATAGAACCCACTTTCCAAAAATTTATAACTCCACTGTAAAAATTTTATTCTGTGCTGAAACTTCACATACAGGCTTTCTGACTAGGAACAAATTATTCTTTAAAAAATGTGGTGGGAAGAAGTTGATCATTCACAAGAGCTTACTGTGCAGTAAAAGCTAACTGATTTTACTGCCATATTTATCTGTTTATGTGTTTGTAACTTGGAATATGAGCAGAATTAAGTAGTGCATTTGTTCACTTTTTATGTCTTTAAATTTCGATTCAAACTTCTGCTTAGGTCACTGGTGTAAATGGATCTGATTTTCTTTTCCTGGTTCCTCTGAATATTCTTCTGTCACTGATATCCACCAAACAATTCGATTAAAGATGGCTCAGCCATTTTCTAGCAAGGAGCCAAGCTGGTTTTCAGCCAGA
>NW_010200683.1:0-16392 GCF_000695765.1 Mesitornis unicolor | reverse complement strand
CATTCCTGGATGAAATCTTCAGAAATTCTTCTAAGTCTGACCCAGTTTCTAGGTCTTTTAAACCTGCTGCTTGTGGATACAGCAACAGGTGCTTTTCTTTCACGTTAAGGTTGGCTTTTTAATAAATATTTCCTGCAGTACAGAAAGTAGGAGGTTGATTTTACCTGGGAGGGTGACCACTACTGATAGGTACCCTTGTTTTATGTAGCATTATCACTTTATTTGAAATGGCTGTGAGTTTTCCAGCATATTTGCCAAGGATGCTATAACCAGCTCAGACAACTCTTTTACAGAAGTCCCTTGCAAACCAACTGTGGTAGCCCTTATCATCTTTATAGCTACCTTTTATTTTGAATAGTAATATAAACAAAATATGTTTGTGCTTTTTGTTTATCTAATCATGAGAACACAGGATTTTTTTTTCAAAGCTGCATTGCCTTGGTTGATATACTTTGTGCCAGGAAACAAAATCTGAAGCAATTTTCACACACTGAAATGTAGGGAAGGCAATCTTCAAATAAAAGTGTTGTGTCAATGTGTAGAAAGTAAAGCAGGTTGAACTTGTATGATCATGTTAACAGAGTGAAACTACAATAAAGTATACTGTACTCCTGAAATAAACTATCTGTATCTGGTAAAGTATGCCCTTTTCCTTTACATTCTTCTGGTTCACCTTAAGTTTCCCTTGTGTCCGTGCAGGCTGTCCTGAATTTATAATGATGTTACACTAATTATATGAGCAGACTGTGACTGCAAGGGAATGCCTTTGCAACTCGATGAGCTGCATTTGTTGTGCTGCTGAGGAGACTGGTGTTAATGATCATAAATGATAGTAATACTGACAGAGATATTGCAGACCCTGCTGGGTCTTAGGAGGTGAGATGTGCTTGAGCTGAGGTTGAGGATCACCTGCAGGTTGGCTGCAAAGGTCTGTCTGAGTGGAGCCTGGGACTCTGGTCCTGTGACTGCGTCTTTGGGACTGTAGTTGTCTGTGCAGGTCTCTGGAGGGCAAAGATTGTCTTAAATCTGCTTGTCATCCTTGAACGTGGCTGACATATTGTTAATGTGTCAATTATTATTATGAAGTTCCATCTTCATGGTAATTCAGAAACTAGCAGCAGCACTGGTCTTGGTGACTGTTTATCCAGAGTCTAGACATTTTATACGAGGTTAGGGCTCCTTTCTGTGTTTTATAAGGGAGGCAAACACACCTTTTTTGGTCTTGTGGTAGCATGACTAGTGTATTGGCTGTGTGCTGTTCTGCCTAAACAATCTCCAAAATAAGCAATCTGCTGGCAGTTTATCTGAAACTATGGTTTAGCAAATATGACACAGGTATATTACCCTCCACCTGTGGAATGGAATAGTGGGAACTCACCTATCACTCAGTAACTCAGCATCACCACATATAGTTCAACAAGTATAAACTGTCATACGGAAACTTCACATGGTTGGATAGAATGGCTTTATTAGAGTCTTCAAGAAGATTAAGTGCTGGTTTTAATTCTTTGGCCTGGACTTTGGAGAGGGACATTGATCCAGAAGAGAAAGGAATATGATAAAATGCCTCACAACATGACCCATGTAAATAGGTTTGTTGGAACAAATACAGGTGGAAGTGAAGATGCACCATCCACCTCCCTTTGAAGTGAGGCTTGCAGAAAATTTGTCACTGGGTTTTCTGAGTCAAAAGTTGGTAGAGCCAAAAAAATCCCCTGAGCTAAATGGTAGACAAATCCTGGAGGGTGCTGATTGTGCAGATCCCAAACAAAAAAAGCATGTAAACACAAATTTAACCTTCACATCTCTCTGTAATTGCATTGATTTCTATGGTAAGTGGTTTAGTGGACTGGGACCAAGAATGTAGCATTTTGGAAGAACGAACCTCACCAACCTATTTAATGTCTGGTTTAACGAATTATCTGGATCAGTTTCCTTTCTTTCCCTCCCTGGCGCTCATTGGCCCCTTGAGTGTGAGCTTTGTGTTATAAACCCACAGCGTGTGAGTCCCTCAGGGCACTGTGAGACATCAGCTCCCGCAGGGAGAACGGATGCTGCACAATATCATCTGCAATAACACCAGATCTTCTTAATAACCTGAGCTTGAAAGGTGCTAAAGTGTTCAGACACATTCTGCATTTCTTTGTGGAACAGAGCATTTTAAATAATACACATTAAACTCAAATATATGAAAAGCTAGGTAGCAAAAGTATAGAGTATTTTTTTTGTTTGTTTTTTGAATAATTAATACCTGAGCTGCCTAAAATTATCATACATCATTTCATTCAGTGTTGAACCATTCCCTGCACCAGACTTTGCTAGGCAGTCAATAATTCAGTAAGCCAGTGTTTATACAGTGAAAATCAGTGTAAAATACATATGCAAAATTGCAAACTGGACTAAGTTTCTATTTACATTAAATACATAAGCAACAGAGCTATATTTTGTGTGCATAACACATACAATGTATGTGCCAGCTCTTATGTGTACATAGCCTACACATAGATATTTCTCATTAATGCACTCATTTAGTAATGCTTTTTAGGAAACCAAGTGCCCATGACCAAGGACTATGTATAAAATGTGTTGATGTGAAGTTTATGTGACAACAGTAGTGGAGCATGTTTCCCATTACAGATAAGGATACTTAATATTTATATAGTGCTTTCCATTTTAAAAGCAATTTAAAAACATTAATTAGTGCAAGCCTATCAAGGGAAAAATCATCTGAGATACAGATTTCTGTGAGTGAGTGAAACCTTGGAAAGCAGTAGTACCAGAAAAGACTTAAAAGTAGTAGCTGACAGCAAATTGCACATGAATTTAGAATACTGATTTGACAGCAATAAAGACCAATTCAATTTTAGTCTAATAAGCAGAGGTCTCCTGTCACTCGGGATGCTGAAGTCTTGTTAGTAGAAACATATTGACAGCTGGAGAAATGGAGAGGAGAACAGCATATGCAGGAAAGGTATTTGGAGCCTGGATTTACAAGGAACAGTTTTAGGTTAAATACATACAGACTGGCTAAAGGACAATGAAGGAAACATTTGATAGCACTTGAATGGTATCAGCATGAAGCAGAGACTGTAGTATGAGAAATGGGATTATGAAAGATGAAATGAAAAAGAGCTTTTGGACAATATATTAAGAAATTGTCAGTTATATCTATTGACTTTCAAAATATTATTTCCAGAGAAAAGTGAAGCAGCATCTCTTGCTTCACTTAAAACTGTGCTGCAAAAATACTAGTAATGAGAAGGAGTTCAGTAGCAGGAAATCAGTTTCACAAAGTCCACAGAACTTGTTTCTCTTCACAGTCCTTTGTAAGGGATTAGATGTAAATAAAGAACCTTCATCTAATACTATGTTCTGGAAAACCAATCTAAATAGAGAAATGAATTAGTTTGTGCATACGAGAAAGCTGATACAATTCTAAATTTGTATACAGAGATAGATGCAAGCACTGAATTTCTTTTTTAGTTGTCAGATCATCCTGCCTCCTTTTTGTGCACCTTGTTTTCTTAGAAATGATTTTTACAGGTAAAAGGTGTGTTCTCCGTTGGTGTTACCTCATTTCCCCTGTCTGTGCTTTTTGCAATCACACTTTAATGTTTCAAGATCAGATGAGCTGAACATGGTATAGGTTGAGATTTCATTAAGGGTATCAAGGCAACCAGTTCAAATGAGACTTATTTTGCTAAATGGTGTCTCCATCCACATGAAGGAGCATTTTCTGCTGAAATGAGTTACTGTGGTTGAAAAACTTCCCTTCGGTTTGTGTAGAAAGAACCCTGCAGTATTTTCAGTACATAGCTCACATACAGAAAACATGGATGTGTCCCTCCTCTACTGTCTGATCCTGCAGATCTCAAGTGATGCTAACATATTGGGTCTGTCACAGGGAAAGGATACGGTTTTCTGGAAAACACTGGATTACCTAATTCTCATGGTTTAGACACTTAGGAATAAAGCTCTGTTAGCTTTTGGTGAGTCTGAGAGGTTCTCCTCCCCCTCTACTCTGCCCTGGTGAGACCGCATTTGGAATATTGTGTTCAGTTCTGGGCCCCTCAGTTCAAGAAGGACAGGGAATTGCTTGAAAGAGTCCAGCACAGAGCCACAAAGATGATTGAGGGAGTGGAGCATCTCACTTATGAGGAGCGGCTGAGGAAGCTGGGTCTCTAGCTTGGAGGAGAGGAGACTGAGGAGTGACCTCATTAACGTTTATAAATTTATAAAGGAGGAGTGTCAGGAGGAAGGAGCCAGGCTCTGCTCAGTGACAGCCAATGACAGAACAAGGGACAATGGGAGCAAGCTGGAGCATAGGAGGTTCAATCTGAATATGAGGAAAATCTTTTTTAGTGTAAGGGTGACAGAGCATGGCCCAGGCTGCCCAGAGAGGTTGTGGAGTCTCCTTCTCTGGAGACATTCAAAACCTCCCTGGACGTGTTCCTGTGTGACCTGGTCTAGGTGATCCTGCTCTGGCAGGGGGATTGGACTGCTCTTTCAAGGTCTCTTCCAACTCCTAATATTCTGTGTGATTCTGTGAAAGAGCAGATAGATCACGTAGGTAGTGTGGTCCTGTAAGCATAACACATGAGCAGGTTTGTAACCCTATTTAAGTTAGGCAGTAGGAAAGAGCATACCTGACTTTCTGTGCTGATTCTCCTTACATCAGGGGCAGGTGGGAGTAGGACTCTTAAACTAGTTGAACAAATAAATAAAACAAAATAAATGAAATAAATAAATAAAACAAAATAAATAAAACAAATAAATAGAATAATCCTGTCTCTCTCGTATCAGCAGGACACAGAAGAGTACTGCTATGGGATTTTTTCAGTTTCAGCTATAGCATTTCATAGTACATATGCAACTTTCATGAGATCAGTACAGCTCATTCTGTAAATGGGTATTTTGTAAAAATACATCCTCAAATCATCAGATGTGTTCCTTATTTGTCTGGACTGAGTAGAAATGCATTCTCTGCATGCTTGAAGGAGTTTCACCTCTTTGAATCTTACTGCAGGCTCCTGCTACCAGGAGCATTGCTTTCAGTAGGATTGTGATAGCCAGATGAAAATGATCAGAATGAGATTCCACCCCAAGTCCCTTCTTTCTTATTCAGTGTGCAAGATCCTGCTGTGCAGAATTACAGAAAAAAACTTGAGGCCTCAGGCAGCTTGAAGCAAGTGCTCTCAGAGAAGACCAGTAAGTTTGAGACCTGTTGGTGTGAGGGACCACACTGACAACACTCAAGAAGAATAAACTGTTAGAAAATAAGAAAAAGACAAAAATTTTTTTGGTCTACAGAAAAACATCCCAAACAACGAACACTCAACCGCTGCTGCTGAGACAAAGAGCAGCATCTTCTTCAGAACAGGTCTTTTTTCACACCTTTCCCCCAGTAATGAGGTAGGAACATTGCCCAGTGAGATGCTTGAAGGCAAAGCCTTGTCAGAATTCACTGGGGATTCTGTTTTGCAATTATGGTCTGGTATTGCCTAAATTTCTCCTGGGGATGTAACTTCACTGGAAAGTGACCAAAAATTCTTTCCTTTCTGAAGCTCCTTCTATGAAAACTGTGGCTGGTGGCAGCAAAAAATTACATAAATTCATCCAAGTAAACCTCACTCATGCCAACATGAGTGCAAGTTTGTGCTTTTTCTGCTTCCAGCAATTTTAACGATGCATCAACAGGATGTACACTGCAAAATAAGAATGAAAACCAAGTGCTGTGTACATTCCTGCATATGCATTATGCTATATGCATCTCCTTTGCTGATTAATTACCTTCACATTTTTCTCTGTGTGTTAAATTAAGTCCTTATCTTCTCAATGAGTGGTTTTCTTTTAGCTTAAAATGTTATTTCTTCTCTAATGCATGTGATTAAATGCACAAGAAATTTAATGGTAGGTTTGACATACTAGTGAATTCTTTACACTGGTTTGATAATCCCCAACAGACTCTATAGCAGTTTTCATTCACTTAATTCTAAAATCCATTACAAATATCTTTTGTTATCTAGAAAAGATATGCTATATGGTTGATTTGCAAAGTTTAAGACTTCAGGGACAAAAGTTAAGTTTTTCAAAACTTTTCCTACTTTTTCTAATACTCTTAAGAAAGTGCTTTGTTTTATTACTTGGCTAATTTCCTTGTGATGTTGAATTGTAGAATGAGGTTTTGTTTAAACAGCTCCAGACGATGCAAGTATTGTGTTAATGGGGATGATTTTGGGAGGAGTAAACTGTGTTCCAGTAAAAGTATGGCAATAAAATTTGCAACCTACGATTCTTCTTTGATCATTTAGATTCTCTGGGACTTGATTCCCAGCATTGCAAATTAGGTCAGTAATTGATAGTTCATTGTACTGCCATATAATTAATGTTTTTTGCAAAACCGCAGCAGACGCATGACTGCCTCCTGGCCGGGGTGAAAGCCCTATTAGGCAACAGGAACTTTGGATCACTGAGCTGCCTCTTCATGCTGGGCTTTCACACTCTTGGCAGAGTCCAAAGTCAGAGACAATTGCAATCCTGGCTCAGCTGTTTGTGCGCTAGTGGTAAGGGACTATGATGTAGAACACAGTATCAGAAGGTGCTGAAAAAATGTTGCTAGTGCGGACTGACAGCATTGGATTTCAGCTGTGCATGAAGAGCATGTATGGAAAGGAGGGGAAACTGCTTGGTCCTTGAGGCTGTGAGAAAGGCAGGCGTTTCTGAAGGTGTTTCCTCCAGGTTGCTGCCTGCAGTGTTTGCAATCATCCATGCACCATATGGAAGTTGTATGTAGAGAAGGGAAAGCAGAAGTGAAGGATTGTCTGTGCACAGGAGATCCTAATTATTCTGTGAAAATAATAATGTAATAATAATAATAATATAACAATAACATTCTGTTCTTTTTCATCTATGAAAAATCAACCCATAGGAAATATAACCAACATGATATGTTTATGGAAAATTAAAGCCAACTAATCCAACTGAGTTTAAAATGTGATCTGTCTTTATTTCAATGATAATCCCCTTAATCAAAAGCCTGCATTTCTTACTATGTCATCAGTACAATGAGACACTCTTTACTAGTCCAAGGAAATAGTTATGTCTTTAGAATGAGTTTTTTGTGGGGGAAATTTGTCACAGTCGCATTAAAGTATTATTCTATAGAGCTGTAAACCAAGAAATAGTTTATGGTTCAAATCAAACCTGGTAAATCCCGACCTGGAATTACTCACTATTAGCTGTGTTAGTGAATGTCATTTTCCATAATCAGTTTTGTCATTTCAGATTATTTACTGTGCACTATATGTCACAAGTGTTTATCTTGACAGAAACCAAGATACACTCCTCTCTGTTATAAAATTAACCATTTGAGTTGAAAAATAGCATGTAAGGGTGAATTGCTATGATAAATGTGTGCAAAGTTATTTTTACACGCCTTTTGTTCAGGTAACTGTAGTTCTGTTGGAAATTTCCATTAAACTTAAATCCATGTCTGTGCAGGTTAGAGGACTTGCTCCATTTAATATTTGTTAAATGCTCCTTTAACACACAGATACATAGAGAAAGGCATGTTTGATCATTTGGTTTTATCAAATTCTTTTAGTAAATTTCCAGCAGGACAGAAATTCAAGCCTAAGTGATTAATGTACTGAAATAATTAGCTTTAAGTAAAACATTGTCTCAGAAAAGGCTTTTTATTCACCTTGCAGTTATTGGTTTAATATTTACCTCTAGACTCTCTTCAGTGTACTCACCCAGAAATACAAGTTCAGTGGTATGACAGAAACTGAAAAAGCCGAGAATAAAGTCCTGTCACAGCAGCAAATGGAACAACTCCTCTGTTCCCTTCTCTGACAAGACTCTTCAAAACAAAATTTAATTTGTTGCTTACTAACTGTATTTTTTTGTCTGTCTTTCCTTCATGTGTTAGGCAGTTCCCACTATACAGTGATATATCCAGTACATTTTAAAGGAGAAGATTAATGGCTTTGTTCCAGGGCAAGGACAGTTTTAAAAGCTTGGGTGCAAAAGAGAGTATAATCCACATCTCACTTTTTAAAAATGCCAAATTAAAAGCTGTAAACATTCATTTTGCTAGAAACGGTTCGTTGCTGTTACATTTTTCCTGATGGACTTCAGACCCACCAAGATACACACCTGAGTTGCAGAAGAGACAAAAGGTGCTGATGGTGTGTGTTGGTATCAGCTTTGATGCTGCACCAAGCAGGATGCTTCACCAAATGAAGTCCTGCGTGGGTTTTTTGTCTGTCCCCTGCAGATCAGACCATGTCTGGCCCAGGTGCAGTATGTTGCAATATTCATTAATATTGGATGTAAGACTTATGCTGAACAGTGCCACATACTATTCTAGTTTGTACGCCTTTTTTTCACATCTCATCCAAAAAATTAGAATTTTAAATTTAAGAGACACATAATGACTTTCTAATAATGTATATGGTTTGGTCTGTAAAATAGTCATGTCTAAGAAAGACCAGACTGGTGACAGGAACATTGCACAACAAATTTCAGGAAGGACAGTAAAGTTTGCTAGCCATTTCATCTGTCACAAATAGGAAAAATGTTTTATGTGGGCGACTATAATTAAGTCATTGGTTTATGAACCCAAAGCCCTAGTTTCCCAATGTTCCTTAAAATTATCATCACGGAAGTATATTTAAATTGTATCTTTGATTTGGCTGAAAAACACAGCCAGAAAAATCCCAACTGCATATATACATAAATAGCTTCATAGACGTAGATTATTTCAAGGAGCATTGGCAGCAACATGTCCTCATGAAATTTGCTCAATAGCCTCCAATTTCAGGTACCATGTCAGGCTTTAAAATACACCCTTGGTGCTACAGAGCTCCCTGAGTAGCTGTCATGGAGGGTACAAGATCAGGAGTCTGTGGACTATGGTTATTTCCTTGGACTTCTCATGGAGGTAGGGTATCGCAAGATGCAGTGACTGCTGGAGATCAGAGGCTGCAAGGGTGGCTGGGCTGTTCCTGAGCAAACTGACTTCAAGATGCGTTGGAAAAGTCTGTTTCCAAATCTCCTGCTCAAGGTTGTTTTATTTTTCCCTTGAATGGTAGGGTTGGAATCTGGCCTTGCAAACTAGTTGTTAGTGCAGCATGCATTACCTATCACTCTGGGTTTTCACAGTCATTAACAGTCTTACCAGGACTCTTCTCTGTGTGATTTTTCCCAGTAGTCTTCTCAGCAGACATCTTGACAAATCTTTGTGCTAGGGTTGCCATACTCCTTGCTGGGTGTGTTTATTCTCAGGATTGGGTCTTTTGGGGGGTTTTTGGGGTTTTGTGGGCTTTTGTGGTTTTTTTTTTGTTTTGGTTTTGGTTTTTTTTCCAGAAGATTCTCTTAATATCCTGTACCACAAAGAAGCACTATTAACACATTAACTCAACAAACCCTTTAGTGATGCTGAGACTCACTTCTCCATTAATGGAGCTCACATTCATAAAGTGTAGCAATACATCATCCTTTGGAGTTTCTGCTAGACTGTGGTGTATATAACCTTTGAAAACTGTTCCTGCCACCAAAAGCTGCCTATTCTGTAGCTGGCCTGGATCCAGCGTCTCCCGATTTGGACCCATACTGGGTTTATGCCAACCAGCTACTGTGTTCCTGTTCCTGTCAGAGGAAGCACTTGGATTTTGCCATTTGGACTGCTGGATGATGAGGGTGGAAGCAATAAATGAAAGGCATGGAGACGTACAGTGGGAAAGTAGGGGGTTTTGGCACTCATTTGGGATGAGCTGCATAAGCCACCACAGCTTAGACACACATGTGCAATGTGACTATTCTAAAGCTGTGCCAATAACAACTTGCTTTTACTACATAGCGTGACATCTGCTCACCTCTGTCCGGCAGCCACCTCCAGTCTGCCACTGACATCCTGTCTATAAATGTGATTTCTGTCCAAACCTGCATAGCTTTGAGTGGTCCTCAGGAAACCCATACATTTCTCTCCCTCACCTGTGTTCGTGACACTTCAATTTTTAATCTTCATACATATTAGCATTGGAGTAGGGGTGGGTATGATAATGCTGGTGCAGGCAAAAACTAACAGAGTCCATGGAGCAGCCAAGTGTCATTTTTTGGTCATGTCCTGGTGGTGTCTGCTGGTGAGCCCTGGGGCACCAGGGGGAAAGGCATCCTATGGATCTCCTAAGGGGCTTGTGTGCCTCTGTGGCTGCTTGTACCTTCTCCCAATTATAAGATGGAGAGAGGGGGGAGCCTCAAAGACCGTCCACACAACAATGAAATACTGAAAAGGATAATTTTCTTTTTTTTTTTTTAAAGACATTTTAGCAGCACATTGGTTCATCAGCTTTGAGCCTTGTTGAGGCCAATCAGGACAGTATCTGTGAGGGAATTTGAAATCACCTGGGGTTTTTGCTTTGAAGAGAATAATCTTTGGATTCATTATTCCCTTTACTGATTTAATTCTAGCTGTTCACCTCATATTGATCTGGACTGCTCACCAGAGACAATTTCACTAGAGTTTTTCAGCCAAGTATTAAAAGCAAAATACCCACACCTTTAAATTAAGCATCATCTGTAAGACAGGATTTCTAGGAGTGGCTGGTTTTGTCACTCTTCTGTTGTCTAATTTGTGATTGCTGACACATAATAAACATACAGAAGTGTTGAGGATGAGTGACCCAATATGATAAAGTAGTAACTTTTCTTCCTCTGTCCTCAAGGCTTCTATTTTTTTTTTTGATCCAAACTTCAAAAGAATTGTCCTGAGTGTTCACATTATCCCATTTTTCATCCAGCTCTGTAAAAGAAGGATGACTCTTCCCCCCCCGCCCCTCTCATTTCTTAAAGTGGTAATACAGAAGTCTTACAAAATGTGTATCCTTTCATAATTTTCTGCTGTTTAAAGGCTTAAGGATAACTGAGTGGTTTTGCTAAGCCTCCAGTCCAGTTCCAAGCCTTCTGAATCTGCGAATTTTTGTAATGCTCGAAACAACTCTAAGATGCTTACAGGAAGCAGAATAACATCTTGCTATACAAATTCTGTCTGGGAGCATGAGTATTTCTTTCTGCCTTGGTTTTACAGCAGCTTTAGTAATCAAATAAGAGTTTTATTCTTTATATCTTGTCTACCAACTCTTTCTTCTGTCTGCTGAGAACTTTCTGTTACGAAGAGAGTCAGTTAAATGTTTCTATCTGTTCATTAAACTGTTGTGCAGGGAAAAACAGAGGTAGTTTAAGTACGAACACCCTCCCTTTCTGTAGGTGTAGACATCTTATCCCTGAACAGCAAATGATACCATGCCCATCAATTGCTTTTTTATTTACTGCAATCTGCCCCTGGTGCCTGGGGACAACTTTGTTTTAATTCACCCCCTACACAATTTCCTAGGCTGTAGATTAACACATCACTTTTTTTTGTTTGGCCTTTTTTTGGCTAACAGGCGATAGTTGTGGGTTAAAAAAAAATTCACTAATTGTCACTAGCCAAAATCATTAATACTAATTTTATCAAAGTCTCAGTTGTTCTTCTTATACCATGGTGATTTATTTGTAATAAATAAGACCTTGGTGGCACTTTCCTGTTGGCACTGTGGAGCTAACTCCACTTGGCATTAGAGGAAACACACATTGGGTGCTGTACTGACAGTGCCACTGTCCATGCCATACTTGACTTCCACACAGATAGGACATAGAATTCACCTTGTTTTGGAAGTTCAATGCTTTTTGTACTCACAAAGCTTGTGTGAATTGGAAGTGTGTGTGTGTGTAGGGCATTAGCACCAAGGCTAGTTTTGCAAGCAGCCATAGGAAAAACTGTAGGCAGAATATGTTCTGCCTAAATGGCAGTACTCAGGTTAAACCTCATTATTATTTTATATTTTTTCATTGTTTCCTCCACAATGGGACATGTCTCTAGCCTAGAAAAATAGAATCCACTGATAAAATTTAAATCAATGTGCTTCCTAGACCTCCAAAATTTCTTGCATGTCACCTCACCAGGGACCTCAATACCCTTGTCATATTTTTTCACTATTAATATCCAAGAGTGCAGGATGGGTCCCTTCCTAAAGAATTTCTGTAACATGACACGATATATAATTTTATTGGTGCTTTATATAGTATTTCAGTGTGCTGCAGTTAAATGATCTGTCCTTGGTATCATTGCATTCTCAACAGCAAATAGCTTGCAGTCTTTTTCTTCTAGAATACTTTCTAAAGAATTACATTAAGCTTGAAACTTGACGGTTTGACAGGACTGAACCCTCACCATAATTGCTTTCATTGGTTCCCACCAGATTTAGAATGAGCTTTTATTACTGCTGCCTGAATATCTTATTACAATTAACAATACCGAGTATGAAGAGGTAGAATGGATTTCTCTTCCCATAGTGGCTGCTGGAAAGCTGGTCAGTAAATTATTTTAAAAGCTATGTTGGTTATTAAACAGCCACACAGTTAAACAACCTTCTCCGTTTTCTGCTTTGTTCCAAATATCTGTATTGTTTCATGATTTTTGCAGGAATCAGTATAAATCATTTTATTATTTCATTAATGTTTATTTTACATTTTCTCTTAGTTAAAAAAACATGAATAGAATCAATATGTCAGCACCTATTAATTTCTATATTGATTCTGTAGTATATTTTACATCCAGACAGACAATTACAATGAATGCTAGGTACCTGACAGAACAACGCAGGGGTAATTACATGCAAAGACAACACACAAATATCACCATTGAAACCTAACGAATGAGCAGGACATGCTTTGGGTTTGTCTCCCTGTTTCTGTTTTGTGTCAAACCAGGAACACACAACCCCGACAGTCTTGTTGGTTTGGTTTTTGTTCTGTCATTAGTTTGAAAATATAAAAAACAGTAAGATGGCCACATATATTGGACTGCTGTCCTGCTGCTGAGTCCAGATAAGTCTGGGGGATAAAATGAATAAGTTAAAGGTAGAGTCCACCGATCTCCTGCTGAGTCTTGGGAGGCTGATGTCGGTGTGTTGTGTACAAAGAACCTATACAAAGAAAAATGAAGCCAGTGGGGAAACTCCCATCATTTTTGGCCAGACCTATATTCTTTAACAGGCCAGAGTATGTATGTGTACACACAATACAGTCAATTGTTATGCTCCATATTGTTAGTAATAAAACTTTTTGGAAGATTCACTGGGGGATTCGGAGGGCTGCATGCCAGCGGTGTCACGGAGGGAACTCCCTGCGCTGTGCTGGTACAAGTGAGCACAGAACTGAGATGAGTCCTCAGAGCTAAAGAGATTTGGTAATTCCATGTGCAATCGCTTAAAAAGTGCCAATGACTTATTCTAACTCTGCTCTGAAAGAAGCTGATTTTATTAAAAGGAAAGCTAAGCTAAGCTTGAACTGAAAAACCAGGCTTCAGACTGAATTCTGAAAAAGTCTTTTTTTTTTTTCCTAATGATGCCAGAAATGCTTTCTGTCTGCCAGATCTATTGGTAAGCTTTTCAAACAACCATTTTTATTTATAATAGTGCTTTAAAATAGAGGACTTATTAAAACTACGAGGTCTTTTACATTGTTTGCATCCAGCTGTGCTATCTAAACTGCTCACTCTGATCATGAGAATTTATGCCAGGGCTGAGGCAGTTATGTGCTGTGTTTCAGATGGGAACTCTCTCTTACTCTTTCACTTTCTCCTTCATTCTCTCTTTTGGAAAGATTCCTATTTCAGACAGAATCAAGATTCAAAACGTTAAAACTGTCTCACCCTTGATTAATAGAAGGCAGTGACTTCCCTGCAATGTTGGACTATAAACCTACCATAGATCCTTATTTTTTTCTCTGGATAGTAAAAATCGAGACATCAGGTGAGGAGACATAATTGAAAAAGGTGTGTTACTCTTTTCCTGTTTCCCAGTACTGTGGAACAGATAAAACCAGATGGGTTTCCAATAAGTGGATCTGTGACCAATAACCCAAGATGCAGGCATAATTGTGTTTTCGGCGATTCATCGGTGTAGCACACTGGGTTGTTTTACACTGGGCAGCATCTGTTTCACAGGTATACCATGATGATTCTGGTCTGATTGACATCCGCCTTCTCCTAATAAAGTCACAGTTGCCCACCTGTATGGTGCCTTCTTTTCTCTTAATGCATTTGTAAGATGAAAAAATCCTTTAGAGCACCATGCTGAAACTCATAAAAAAGCAAACTATTTAAGTTTGTCAGTGGTGCAGCACCAGCACAATTATCAAGGCTCTCTGTGGATTAAAATTTCATAAAGTTTGTGGTTGGAATGCTGGTTTGAACCAGACCAGTACAAAAAAACTTCAGTGGAGGTACTTCAGGTTTATACTGATATATCACAACTGAAGATAAAATCTGGCTTAAGGTGTGGAACTGAAATGGCTTTGTAAAGAAAATTATTGTGCATTGGTATCTAATGAATTCTGTCATGTTTTTTTCCCCCTTTTATTGTATTCTGTTTTCTGCTGTGTTTTTCCTATTCGTATGTATTACCTTTGGAGATCCTTCAAGATTTTTCATATATTATAACTTTACTCAGGGGGTGACAGAGCCATTTTGTGAAAGATAAATGTATTGAATGTTACTGAATACACAGCAGTTAATGCTGGCTCAGGAAGCTGCTGAGCCCCAAATAGTTGGAGGCTGCAAAAGCACTTTGTACTCTTTGAAGAGCATCTGCTCCTGGTTGTTGTTGGAGAAGAAGTTCTGGGCAACATTGGATTGACCCAACGACAGCTGTTCCCATGTTGTAGACCTCTGGTAAATTACCTTTCTCTTTACATGTTTTAGAGTGACTGACATGGCCTGTTTCTTCATTGTAGGAAGGTACTGGTTTTAGCCTAGTGTAGGTCACAGTGACCAAATTAGCTGAGAATTTCTTAGTTACACTGAGTGTGAGTGAAACTCAGAAGTGTCCATGCCGACTGCCAGGTAAGACAGGGTTGTTGTGTAAAGCCCAAGGTGACCTCTCCAAGTAAGAGTGATGAGCACGGGGGCATGGCAGCCTGAAGGAGCTTCCTGTGTGACATCAATTCTGCACGTTCTCATGGTTGCATTTTTGCATCTGGTTAGTAGTCTTGATAGGCTGATAGTCCATCCTCAGATGCTTACACTCTATCCAAGACCCTTCTCTTAATTTCCTTATTGTCTAAATGTCTCTGAAACCCTGGAGGCTGAGAAGAAACATCTGGTTAAGGCGCTTGTGGTGCATGGGCTCCCTGAAACGACATCTATATTAATGGAAAAGTAATAATTGGGACTCTCCATTTTAAATAGAGGGTTGGTTGCTGTCTTTCAGCTTGCTGTGCTCATTAATTTGTGTCTTGTAACTTCTGTCCATTGGTCATCTCAGTTCCTTTCTCAAAACTAAGATGGACCAAGACAGGTCTTGCTGGTGGTCGTTCTGGGCTCTCCTCCCTCCCACCCTTGGGGACAGATCTGCAGCAACCCCAGCACAGTCACAGCTGGTTGGGATGTCACTGGTGCTGGTTTAGCGACAGTTAAGTTTCCGACCTTCATTACAGTAAATGCACTGCATGCATGAGTAACCTGAGAGTGTCCTTTGATTCTGGCACGACATCTATGCAAGCTGTTCTGCCAGAAAAGGAAATCTCTGAAATCTAAGGACTAAAGAATCTTTCTGTGAATTTGACCATTTACAGTAATAAAAAGTAGAGAGGCTCATTAGGAAGAAAAACCCACTTTATACAAGAATTTTTGTGAAAGAAATGCACAGGGCCAGTCCCTTCCTTTTGGTTAGTTGGGGTTTTGTTGATTTTGGAGGTAGTACAACCTTTCTTAAAACTCTTATAGTCTAGTCTCTTTTGCAGCATTTACCCAACAAGTAATGACTTGGCTATTTAGTCTATTGTGAAATGCTCCTGGTGAAGTACTTATTTCAGATATTGCTGCTTAGGCAGGCCCTGGGAGCTCAAATGGACCAGTTGGGCTTTTGGAGGAGAACGAATTACTTTTGAAGCCTCCAATACAGGCAGTCTTACAGCAATTGTGTCATGAGCTGCAGATGATTCCTGCTTCATATAATAATAGAAGATTTATCTTGAAAGTGGCTTCTTTACTCCACTGAATAGAAATTTTGATAGATGGGCTCTCTAAAGGGAAGAATGTTAAAACATCTTAACTATATGTCCAAAGTAAAAAGAAGTATTACCAGCAAGAAGTTCAGGAGTCAAAGCCAGGCTATTTAGCCCACATTCATTTGCCTTATGCACTCAAAATAAGGAATAGGATTTGCATTAGGTGGAGAAAGCCAATGTCTGTTCTCTACCCTGGGTGAGGAGACATCTCAAGGATGAGTAAAGCATTATGAAAATGCAGAGGAAAAAAGCTTACATTTAAGCCAGAAAACGCTGTCT
>NW_010200682.1:0-6919 GCF_000695765.1 Mesitornis unicolor | reverse complement strand
GCCATATTCAACCTCATCCCATTGGTCTCATGTGTCAATTTAATTTATGACCAAATAGATGGGGGCTTTTCTCCCTCCCCTTCCTCTTGCTCCTGTTTAATGTAAGCTGGTGGGGGAAATGAAAAAAAAGGTATTACCTCTTTTCTGTTTCATCAGTTTTAGGGCATGTCACTTGTCAAACGTGTTGCTGCTTTGTTTTATTTCTGGTAGCTTAAATAATTGCTTTCATAAAAGATAACTAGGTTTCTTTCATCTAGAAGTACATTAGTTGTAAATTGTGTTTTCTTTTAAACTTAAAATGTAGACGTCAACACTGATTTTCACTGGCAATGTACAGTGCTGCTCTTGAAGGTGTCTGTGGCAAGGGTGCGCCCTTAAGGCTGAAGAAAATAACTTTCTGAATGAGGATTATTCCGGGATGATGTGTGTGGGGTACCCATTGTGCCAATCAGGTGATTTTTAGGGTGTTTCCTTGTAAAGAAACGGGCATTTTGCTCAATATGAAATAAGTTCCACACCAGTTTGACTCAAGAGGTGGGGTGTGCCATCATGAAAGTATTTCCTCTCCTTAAATACTCTCCATCTTCACTTCTGCCCTGCCTTAAGGACCTTGCCCTGTAAGAGGAGAGTAGATCCTGAAATACTCCTTGCAGAAGAGGATGCTACTGCCCATTCTCTTCTAGGTAGCTCAGGATGGGATTATGCCTGAGTTTAAGCCTATCTTGCATGAGCGTAGCTCTTCCATGTAGAGTTTCTTTATATATGATGTTAAAAAAAACCTACCAGTGCCACTAGAAACATGTTTTATATAGGTTACAGTGAAAGTAAATCTGAAATAGCACAGTATTCTGGGTTCCTACCTCCTTTGCCTGTCAAAATACCCCATGAAATCCTTACTGCTGCTTGGCAGTGTTTAATTAAGCGAGCCATCGGCTCCGTGTGCCATGTGGATGGCTCTGCAACGCGCTCGACAGGGCAGCACGGCAGCGTTCCTGCGTGCCCGGGGAAGGAGAGGAGATGCTAATTGGTCACACACGCGGCTCCTCGCACACTGCACAGCTCCGTGTGGCGTCGGACCCCAATTAATTCAGAAAGTTGGTGCACAGACACCTTTTCCCTCGTTGCGCTTCTGCCAGGAATAAGCTGCTGGATTTTTACATTGAAAATGTCATTTTGAAAGTCCCACTGAGTTGAGGACCGTAACTTGGTCTTGAAAGGAGGAGGGTGCAGTCAGGCTCACGGCTCAGCGTAGATTTTTTTGGGTTTAGATGTTTCTGCAGCCCGGCTGGCTGGAGGATTTCAGTGCAGCTCACTGGGGCTTCAAGGCAGAGCAGTGGAAGTAATTCACAATGCAAAATGTGTTGGGTTTTTTTTTTATTTTAAAGATTAGCAGAGCCTAATTTGGAGGAAAGAAGAGTACGTGGAATTAGTTCGCTAACATTTGTAGCTTGTTAATACTTAAATTATTCTTGATTACGAGAATATATAAATGCTTCTGTAGTGCTTTGCTTTCTTTTGTCCACGAAGCATTTTCCTTTTTTCTTGCCATTCTTTGTAGAGGAATTTCAGGGATTTCCTGGGGGCTGAGGAGAACTTTCTGTTGCAAGGAAAAGAGAGAGAATAACCACTGTGAAGACTTTCTGATTGCCAGGGGTGGCGGGGTGGGATGGACATAAGATCAAAATGCTATCTGGTGGAAGTATTTAAAGATTTTCTTTTTTTTAATGTAAAATAATAAATTAGGGATATTTATAGTTCCAAGTTAAGTTTGTGTTTATAAAGAGTAATGTGCCAAGAGCTCAGACTTTTTACCCTGCCAAGCGATGTGCAAGCACCGTCATGCAATGCATCCCAGGAGAGGCTGTGGGATGGCGTTCCTGCAGAGCTGGAAAAATGGAAATGATAAAGGCCAAGTCATTAGTGGAAAATCCTATTTAAAACTTTGCTCCCACCACTCTGTATTTATTCACTATCTTCTATCTGAGCAAAAAATAGTCTTCAGTTTTTCGATGAAAGCACTGGGCTGTGAGCAACTTTTCCAGAGTACGACTTTACCCAGCGCTCTCTCTTCCATGTAAAGTCTTTGAGACCCGTAGCCTTCTCCCCCAGGCATGTTTGTGGTGGTTCCCTCTGCACGGTGGCTGCAGATTGAGCTGAAAGATGCCCCAGCAGATACCACAGGAAAGCAAGAGCTGCTGGTGCTTCTGCCCCGCTCAGCCTCCAAAGCAGGAGGACGCTGGTCTGTCCCACCACCCGTGTTTTCATAAGGACTCAGGTTTGGTGCCGGAGTGTTAGCGTATGAAGTGATCTGTGGATTTCAAGTCTGAGGGGAGCGAAACTTTACTTTGCAGGCAGTAGCCTGGTGTACAACTCTGCTGCTTCCGCCTCTCCCGCAGAGCATGGCTAAGCACCTCCTGCAGCCGTGTCTTTGGGCCTCCATTATGCAGCTAAAATAAGGAAAGAGAAATAAAGTTGCTCATAGGTTAGTTATTTTTTTGACACCTAACCATTGTCATCTTAAGCCTCTTTTAATTAACGAGACTACTTCTTTTGACTCCTGAACCTCACATCCCTCCCAGGACAGTGGTGGTCCCTCTCTGCATGGGTGATGTCCCACGGTAAGCAGCTGTGACTGCTGTATCGCTGGCAGCAGGACTGAGCTTTAGAGATACACACAAAAGAGAGCTCATGCTGCCTGGAAGACCGACGATGGGAGGTGAGGGTATGATCAAAACCTGCAAAACCATGTGTGGCTTGGAGAGACCAAACAGGGGATGACTGTTTGCTGTCTCTCACAGTACGAGAGCCAGCAGGCATTGACTTCAAACAACCTGTGGGAGGTGGTTCCTGATGACTCCTCATCACTGTGGGTACTCAGTTTGTATGAGCTCAAAGACTGGACAAATTCACCTTAGGATGCTGAGCTGGAGAGATCTTTGGCCTAAGCAAGTATCACAGTCATCATGTTTTAAACTTGCTACTGAAACCGGCTGTGCTCTTCCCTGAATCTTTCTGAGGGGCAGGCAAGCTGTGTCTTAAATAATATGCAGCCTCCTGGGCAAACCCAGGGATAACAAGTGGTGCATTTGTGGGTGTTTCAGCCATGCTCTGCAGTCATGGTGGAGTATCTTCAAAGCTTGGTCTGTCCCCAGGGTGTCCATCCCAAAAATAATTAATCAAGGATGCTGGTGCCAGGTTCAAGAGCCTGGTGCAGGGCTCTTGCACAGTTTCTTTTTGTCTGTGCTTCCAGTAGTTCTCTCCTGGAAAAGCTTGTATCAAAGTTTTGTGGCAGCAGTAAAGTAAGTTCAGAGACTTGCTGTGGCTTGAACTGGGTTGATGATGAGCCAGACTTTCATAACCTCCTGCTTTGATTCCCCTTCAAGCGTATTGGAACTGAATGTCTTTTAAGAAAAATCTGTAATTACTGATCTTGCTGCCGAGTGAAAGGATAAGAAAGAAGTAGAGACTGTCAGCTAAAACTGGAAGTGTTAGCAACTGAGAGGTACACTCGGGTGGGCAAGGCTAAGAATTGACCTAGGCTTAAGCATCAACAGGTCGGCAAGTCAAATGGCCTCACGAAATCCTTCAGCCCTATCTCCTCTTATTTTCTGCTGGAAGTGGCTTCTACCTTTGATGAGAGGCTTTGCTCCCTGGGTGACCTCAGTCCTAGACTAATATCTGCTGCATGCTCTTGCCCTCGGAGAGAAACCAACAAGATAAACCAACAGAAGTTACCTGTCAAGACCCTTGGCAGCCAGAAGCAAAGATGAAAGGGATGAAGTGAGATGGTGTCTTTCCTCTGAGGCTTCACTTTTTCAGCTCCAGACGCTTTGAAATCTCCACTCTGATACCAGTTCAACCAGTGTAAATGAGGAGCTGCTTCGTGTGCAGTTAGACCGTTCTTGGTGCATGAAGAGCTATGGACTGAAAATGTAGCTAGCGATGGTGTCACTGGGTCTGGGTCATAGGTGGGCATGTGCAAAAGCCTTTGTAGCTCTGTGGTGTCACGAGGGAAAGGGTGAACAAGCTGTTGTAGGGATGGGCAGGAATCTAGGACAGCTGCACAGGTTGGTGGCCTCAAAGCCTCTTTTCAACATGAGGCAAAAGCATCCAAGTCCTTTGGTTGAGTAATGTTTCTGCAGAAAACTGGATTTGGCCCCCAGTGCTGTTCTGTTTCCTGCTTCCTTGCAACCCTTGCTGATGAAACGATGTGCTCTGTGCTGCTTCCCCCTGAGCTCCTGAGTCTGGAGCCATCGCTTACCTACCTGAGCCGTGGAAGAGGGACACTCCTGTGGGACCCCCTGTCCCAACCCAGAATGGCTTTAGCCTAATACTGCCTCTTCTGGCATTTAATGAAAAAAGCAGCCTCTTTTTGCTTTGGCTTGTCTCATGACAGTGAGTTTTCATCTCTGTACTTGTAGCTTCCAGGTATTCTTCACCGTGGCCTCACAGGCAGAAACTTTGCTGAAGCCTCAGACGTAAGGTCTGGTGTGGATGCCCTGCTGCTTGCCCTACAAGAGGGGATGTGCATGATGGAAAGGAAGAAGGAGAGAGTGCATCTCTTCGTATCACTTGTTGACTCTGACTCCAGAGCTCGACGTCTCCTTTCTCTAGATACTGGGATAGTGAAGAACTGTGTTGGGAAGCAGCCTGATGCACGGATGTGCTGATACATGTGACAGTCCATAGGAACCCCCTACACCAGCTTTCCACACGGAGTTTGTTAAATTTAAACTTGTTTAGTGACCTTAAGTTGCAACTGACTTTAGAAGGATTAATGCATTGCCTGGAGGCTCCTCAGCAGAGTTGTTTATCTGCAGGGGAGCAGATGCATCTTCATCTGCTAGCAAGGCTCCAAACCTGAAGCTGAATGCTTCTGGGCAGTGTGTTGCTGTGGGGGTGAGCTGGCCAGAAATACATTTTGGCTGGGAATTGGAGGTTGAAATGTTCATTAGAGCAAGAGATTGTTCACAGCCTCCTGGGGAAGACAAATCCTGATTGTTTTTAGGATAGAGCTTGCTTAGTCTTAAGAGTGGGGATGAAGCCATGCAGCTGCCTGGGAGAGAGCTTGGTATATGGAGATGTTTCCAGGCTGGTATCCCAGGCTGGTTGTGGTGGTGGTTGCTGTTGTTGCTGTTTTTACACAGTACAGAGAAGCCCGTGATGTGCCTTCTGTTTCCCTGGGGAGGTGTTTTGCCCGAGTACTTTTGTGCCCTGCTGCAGCAGTCTTGGCTAGGATCACTGCATTGCTGTGCACCTTTGTGATTGCGGAGGGGACGAGTAGGACGACGACTTGCTTGTGTAGTGTATCCTCATCTGCCCGTACGCTCCATCTACTGGAGTTTGAGGAGGTGATGTTGACCTCTGTGTTTCTAGGAGATGGTTCCTTTTGGACTGATCATTCCTCATAGGTGAGCCTGGCTCCTCTTCTGAACTCAGCAGATACTTCTGGCCTCGGACATGGCTTGTTCTTGTTGGAAAACAGAAAGCTGCATGTGCAGGCCACGCACTGTGTCACCTTTTATGAGTATGGCGTTGCTCCTGCTGACTTCAGCCAGAGCACTGCAGCAACATCAGCTAAGATAGCTGGGTTTGGATGAAGGGACGCTCTCTAGCCCCAGATTATTTTCCTGCAGATGTCCCCTAAAGCACTTTGAATATTTTGTAGTGTAGTGTTTTATTGCTCTGGGATGAGTACTTCTCTTGCACCATTTCCTGTCTGAGAAACCTCCAGCTGTGTCATGGCTTGCTTTTGGGTGCTACTGAGTGTGGGAGGCAGCCCTGACCAGGGGTGCTGCAGGGCTGAGGGTGCTGTGCTGCGCGGTACCTCGTCCCAGGGGGAAGGAGGGCTGCCTGCGGCCCTGGCTGCACCTCACAAACCCTGCAAAGCCTCCTCTCCCAAAATCAAACAGTGGGTTCAAGGGGAAGCTAAGCAAAAAACTCATTTGAATACCGAGATGAATCTGCTTTTGATTTTCATCTTTTTTATAGGGAGTTGCAAGGCTTTCAAAAATCCTCTTTTTATGTTGTTCATGACTTTTTTCACTAATTTGACACTCTGGGATGTTGCTTTACATTTCATTTTAGTCTCTAATCACAGAAAATTATAGCTGGCCACACATGCTGGCTTTGCATTCTTGCATCTTGTTTATGTTCATTTGTACTAAGGGATGGCTCTCACCGCGTCTGCCCAATTTATTTTTCTCCACAGTGGAATTTCCAATACTCTGGAGCTTCATTACCATGTGCAGGAAACTAAATTCAAGGCTATCGTATTTGAACTTTATAACTTCTTGATGTACAATGTTTTATTTATTTATTTAAGGTTTATTAAATTTTTCAAAGAAGAAGCCCTTTAGAAGAAGTGCATGATGTGTAGCTTATTAAGAAAATTTAATTTTGAGATTTAAGGAGCTTGAATTATGAATATCCCAAATATTTGATTTCTGCCCTGACATATATGGAGGGGAGAGATGAGCATTTGGAGCTGACGTCTTGACTTCTGATGTCTACGAGCCAGTGAAAAGCTTATTTTCAGAGACGGATGAATGCATAGATTTCTTCTAATGGTTCTCCTTGGTGCTTTTTTCAGATCTCATTTGAACTTTCAGGTTATACACCATGACCTTTCAAAACCTCCCTTTACTGAAAACTAGAAGATAAGGATTTCTTTTTTCCCCCTAGTTTGATTAATAACCATTTTGAGTCACTCTTACTGCAGGCTGATTTTGGCTGTTGGTTTGTCTGTGAACTGAAAGGCTGTTTCTGAATTCCAAACACACCTGTGGTGATCAGAACAAAATTGTGAAATACTTTGCAAGGCTTGTAGGTAACCACAGCACCTGTTGGTTTATAGTTTGAAATCTTTCCTTGGATAAAGATCCCCATGAGGTGGGTTTCTGCTGTAATGACCTCTTTC
>NW_010200681.1:0-3461 GCF_000695765.1 Mesitornis unicolor | reverse complement strand
ATATATATATATATACACATAAAGAGAATAAAATCCTTAATTATTAATCAAGGAGTGGAGACTCCTGAAGGAGATATCAGTGAAGAATAAATACAGCGCAATAATAAATGCAAAAATAACATTGCATTAGTGATACAAGGAGAAAAGAAAAACAGCTTTAGGAGATTAGTCAAGGAGATTCATGATTGTGTATTTTTTTCTAAATATGATGAGAGTGATGTTAAAATTGATCCAAAACATTATTTTCTTTTACTGCCACTTTGAACTAAGTGCAGTACTTCATACGTTGTACAAAATATATTCAATTAACCTTGCTCCCTTTGTAGAAAATCAGAATGATTCTAACTTTTCTTACAACCTTTGCCAAATAATAGTTCTGCCACAGAAGTTTGCATTTCATAGGCTTGACCTCATTTCAGATGGTTGACCCTAAAGAACTTTGTTCAGAGTATCTAATTTACCTAAGAACTTTCCACCATAGGTTTTATGAAAAACTAAGATCAATACTCAGATGACTCATTTTTCCAGAAACTCAGAATATTGTAACCTTTAAAAAAGCAGAGAACTGAAGGTTAAAAAAGAAAGGTTGCTAATGATACAGATCTTTGATTTTTATAATCTAGAACCAGGCCTTAAATTACTATATATTGATATGTAATTATGAGGAAAACAGAATTTATCTAAGAACAAGCTCACTGTGCTGAAAGTTGTTCATGGGAGATATAAGACAGTTCAGAGCATCTTATACTATTGTAGATACATCTCAGTTATCCGAATGTCATATTAGTGTCAAAATGACATGTTTTCCTCATTTTTACGTAGCTCAAGTTTCACTTGTGTTGTATTGTGCTGTATTACAAGTTGGAAATTAGAAGGGCATCTAGGAGATCCTGCAGTGTCCTAGTTGCATATTACTCAGAAAGATAAGATGGCACAATTTTTTTCAGTTTTAACTATTGTTTGTGTCACAACTTAGGAAGTTAAAATTAGTTCTTTCCTCTTTAGCTTCCACTCATATGTGGAGTGTTGAAAATTCTGCTTCTGATTTCATGGTACATTGGCAGTCACTGGCTTTTGAAATATAAAAGTATTACAGTCCTATTGACTTTCCTCTAGTTTTGCAAGATGAAGTTCATGGGCATTGTTATATGCTGAACTTCTTGAGGTTCTCCGTTAACGTCAACATTAATTGAGCTGGTAAATGTTTCATATGAGCCTTTGCAAAGGTTAAGATTCTGATTTCAGAATACAAATAACAGTAATTGGAATTTACCCTCTGAGTTATTGCTGTTCTGTTCTATGAAGTTGTACACTTGTTTTCAGAAGTCAAAATATGCTTTTAAAATATCTTATTTTACTCCAGCTCTACCCCACCACTCAATAAAATGCACCAACTTCCTAAAGATTACGGCAAACTTGAACAAAACAGTGCTGGCAAATTGTACTTTTATTTTCTTAGAGGCAAAAAAGAATCATTACTATTTACTTGTAAATAAGTATCGAAAGTGTCTGATTATTATTATTGTTCTTTGTTGCTTAACATCTGTCTATATCTTATTGTTTCTCCTTTCTTCATCTTAATCCATTTATCTCATTTTCATGTTACATCTTTCTAAGAAGATTAGAGAGTGCAACGAGAAGTTACTCGCTGCTATATTCTCCATGTCAGTATAGTGACCAACACCACACAGTACTCAGCCTGGCTGAATGCTAATGTATCAAATCTGAGGTCATAGTGAATGACTGAATGTATATTCAGTTGACACGTTCCAATTTTTACATTGACTAGGGCAAAATTCCCACAGATGACAGCCTCATTCACCATGCAGCCCTAATTCATCCCCCGAGCACTGTCCATCCTACACAAAATGCAATTAAGTAATTAAAAATGATATCAAAATGCATACACGCAGAGGGGTACAGGGAATTAAAAATGCACAGTCAGTGTTAATGCTGGCATTTCTTCATTTTTCTGTGCTTAACTTTGGAAACTTAATGTTCTCTTAACAGAGTTTTTGCATGTAACTTGTCATGTTTTTTGAAAAGCAAACAGAAAGAAACTCAGAATGGCTGTCATGGCCATGTAGCTACAATTTAGAAAGATTAGGTCAACTCTTCAGACCTCTTCCTATTCAGCTAACAAGATTTATAAGCGGTAGAAGTTGTAAATTGTCACCCTTCATGAAGATCAGCCACAAGAGGTAGATATGGCATATATTATGCCAAGGGTTTCTATAGTATTTGCTGATACAAAATTACATTATGCAAGAATTGTAGTTTTTATTCCAGATTTTCTTTGTCCAGTCACCTCTTCCTTTTGTGCCAGCTCGAGGTACTCTGAGCTCCATGTGTCTTTTGCCTCCTGAACTCTTGAGTTCCTGTTCTGCTTCCCAACATGTAAGATCATTAATTTTAAGAGTGTTAATCACAAGATTAATAATTTTAATATTATTTTCCTCTGCCCTCTAATATTTTAATCTGGCCATAACTACACACGCAAGGCTGCAGGTCTGTTCTGACTTCAAAGTTGTGTGATGGGGGCTAAGTGCAGACTCAGAATTAGTGACATAGGTGACAATGGGTTTATGAATATATAGAAGTAGGCAGGAAGATACTCGAAGACCTAGCTTTATTTATAGAAGTGTTATGGTAAAGTGGAATGTGATGAACATTTATCAATATGAAATCTGTTAAAGACTATAGTGGGACTGCTGAGAATTTAGAGAAGTTCATAATCCAAGAAAAGCACACCTACATGAAAAGCACACCTACATGCATTGCAGTGACAATGTTGCAAGCATTGGTGTACAACATATCATAGACATTTGGGCATAAGGTGAAATAATTTTTATCTTTTTCGAAATAATTCTATAATCCTTTTATTCATCGTAATACATGCTAAACTTTTGTGTATTAAAGAGAGAAAATGTTTATATTTCATGCCCTTCTAAATGCATTTGAATTATTTTCATACTTTTTAATTCTGCCTTTGAAGCACAATATCTAACCTTGCTGTCCAGTAAAATTATAGTTTAAATGAAAACCCTTGTAATTTTTCATGGATCCCTGCAGGCTTTCAGTTAGAACAGTACATCAGTGCATAATGCAAGGTGCAACTGCTGTGTAGTCCATCAGCACAATGACATTGGAAACTGTTTTATTCTAAACTCTTTGAATAAATGTTTACACTTCATTTGGAATATTGAATCAATGATTGTAAACAACATCAGGTTTCCTCTGAAAACAGTCTGTAACTTTCTTAGGAGCATGATAAATATCTTAGTATGCGATAGTCTGAATCTCCTACAGGAAGAGGCATGGCTTGACAGAACAGTACTAAAAAAAATGAACTCTAATTGCAATAATTATGATGTCAACAAAATATTTGAAGATATAGCCTTTCACCTAAGTAATCTACAATGTTAGAGGGAGAAAAACATTTTTATTTTATTTTATTTTAT
>NW_010200680.1:512-21029 GCF_000695765.1 Mesitornis unicolor | reverse complement strand
CGCGTCCCGGCCTCGCCTCTGCCCTCTGGGCTTGGGGAAGGCGGGCAGGAGCCGGGCCCAGTGCCCAGGCTGTGGGGGTGCGGTGCGGCGCGGTGCAAGCGGGGCCCTCACTGGAGGCTGAGGTTTTGTAACCGCTGGGCGGTAAATCGGGGCTGGCCTTAGATCGGCGTACTGGTGGAACGTTGCGTTGGGATAGACATCGGGCAAAAGTTACATTTATTAAAATTTCCCGTTTTGACTGCAGGCTGCAGCTTTTTGTGTCTTCCTGCTGGTTGAGTGTGGGTTTGGGGCAGGCTTGCAGGCAGGGCTCAGAGGTGGCCCGGGTCACTGTTCAGGGTCTTGCCACTTTCATAGTGTGTCCCCTCACCTCAGTCCCAAGGGCACGGTCACCCTGCTCACGGGTTTTGTTTTTTAGGACCTTTCTTCCTATCTTGTTGAGCGTGCAACAAAGAAAATGTGTCTTGCGTCGATGTGGTTTTAGTCCACGGTGCCTAACTTAATTGGAGTATAAGGATAATAATAATTAATTTTATTGTGTGTAAAGGAAGGTATGTGGCATATAGAGAAGAAACTGGTGCTCACCACAAGTGATTTTGCAGTGTTGGTTAATACGTGACATGTTACTGCCTGCTTAGACACGTTGTGTTGGGGTAATGGACCACAATGGGATGGAGAGTAAGTGCTGTCGCTGTTTAAAGATGCGGGCTGGTTTCCTGATAAGGTCTCATGCTGTGTAAAGCAAGCTTCTGTATGCCAGCTCACCTTGCAGGGGAAAGAGGGAAAGAAGACATTTGAAACACGGAAAACATGAAAAAGGAAAGAACTGTCCCACCGATGCTCCATGGGAGTTTGTAACTGAGAATTATGTAGGGCTTCCAAGCCCACAGCTTTTGTGGGTGAAGGAGACAGGGGAAAGTCTAATTTTACATACAAAATTTCTTAGAGAGATTGAATAAGCCAAATGGTCTTATTTACATGAGTATTTCACATCACAGCCAGGTGGAACACATAGGATGGAAATCATTAAGTGAGCTAGAAGTTTGAAGTATAATACCTGATGTTATTTTTTTTAAATGGCTTAGACTTCTACTTAGTGTCTTTTTTCAAAATTAAACACTTTTACAAGCATCCTATATGTAATTTTTTTATCTTTTCTCTTTTTCATTAAAGGTGGAAGTAAACTACGGTAGCTAAAGTAAGGCAGCTCTGGGTACTAATTTTGTTGTTAAATTAACTTCAAACCCGTTAATTACCTTACTGGAAGTGAATTCCTGAAGTTTACCAATATGGCTCTGACTATTACGTTGCTGAACAGTGCTTGCTTATGTGGCAGATGCTGCAAGCACAAGGTTTTGCACCCTTTACTAGGACCTCTCCTCAGCAATTCCACATCCAAATTGTATAGCAGCTACAGGAGGCCAGGGTCACAGCCTGAGAAAAAACCATCTTGGCAAAATATCAATTTCAGTTTTAAGAAGATCATTGATGTCCTAAAGACTCAGCTAAGCATGCTGAAGAAGGAGACCAAAGATCACTTAACAGGACCTGAAGGCCGTCCGTTCAGTCAGTACCTGCTGGAACAGACAAGGGTGGTGTGGGAGTTTCGGAGCCAAGAAGACTTAAATAAATGGGTTATTTCCTCTGATGTAGAGATTGGAGGGAAAAGTGAAGTTTACCTCAAATTGGGTAGGAATGACCAGGCTGCTCTGCTCTATGGAACCCTCAATACAGAAGTACCTCGTGATGGGGAGACAAAATACAGTGGATATTGTAGTATGAGAGCCAAACCACTAGTGGTAAGTACAGCTTCATGTTTGCACAGCTTCTGTTATTTAATTGGAGAGCATTTTTGTGCAGTCCTAGTGAAATTTATCACTTCCAAGAGTGTTAGATATTCCTTCATGGATGTAATTGCTGCTGTATCTGTTGACCTGGAAGGAACTTAAACTTTTAATTGGATTTTGTTTTCCTTTCTTAGAAGAGGAATGTTACATGTTTGATCATTTACTTGTGTACAATAGGGCATCCACTCATTAAGAGAGCTCTGTTTGCAGATGCCTTGCAAATGAAAGATCTGTAGTGAACTTTAATATCCCAAACTGATAGGATTAAAATAGAAGTCTCTGTAAATTTGAAGTTAAATGAATCTGTCATAAGGACAAATTTTCTGGGCTTTAGCTTGACCTATTCATCAAACTTGGTTTAAGTGAATGAGCTCATCTTTTTTCCTCCACAGGAACAGAAAATAATGCTTTGAATTGTGGTTTTTAAAGGTCTGACTGCTACTGTACATCAGAAAAACCGAGACAGAAATCTTTGATAGCTCAGAATTGAGCCAAATAGAACCAGAAATGGATGTGCTTGTTATAGATACTGCCCATTTTATTCCTTATTTTTAAGAACCTTTAAAAGCAAAGGAACATTTTGATTCTGTGTATAAAATGCTTACGTTTTTATTTTTTTCTATTGTTTGTGACTTGGCACAAGTACACCGATAAAATCTGTTCTGAGCCAGAAACTTGGAGAGCGGAGAATATGAGCGAGCAAAATCAATGGGCAAATGTGGTTAAAATGGTGACACTGGGTCAGGGGAATGGTGTGGCAAGTTGAATCTTACCCAAGTGAAGTTCCCAGGACTGCTGCTGGCTTGTGCAAATGCGACTCAGACTTTCACCTCCTGGTTCAGAAGTAATGGGGTGTATCCGTCTCTTTCAGAATGCAGTTTGAAATCAGAGGGTGAAAACATAAATACAAAGGCTCTTCATTATTTAAGTAAAAAGGCTCAAAACTGGATAAACCATAAAATTAAGTAGCCACAACCCTTGTATTAATGTATTTATGATTTCCTCATCCTGTTGCGTATAAGATGAGTTGGTAGAAGGACGGTTGATAGGTAACCATAGTAGTGCTGTAAAATAAAGGGGAAACCTGAGGTTTTGGTGCTAATTTTGACTTGATTTAAGCAATTCTGGCCAAGAATAGCTCTGGTGCTGGCCCCACATCACTGCAAGTGACCTCAGTGTAATTCTCTGAAGACTTTTGGTTCTGCCTATGTGCAAATTGCAACACCAGGACTTTTAAGATCTTTGGAAAAAATTGTGGTTGACAATTAAGCACATGCTTGCAATCCATATTATTATGCACAGGTAATCACAAAAAGTGTTGGAAAATGTGTCGTGGTTTAGGGCTGGGCGCTCTCTATTAATCCCTCTCCCATCCCCAGAAGGGAAGAGAAAAGAGAATAAGGGAGAGAGACTTTACGGGTTGGAAAATAAAGCTAACAGGTTTTATAAAACAATAATACTGATACTACAGAGTATTAATGTAAATAGGAAAATAATGAAATATATACAGATATGTACAAATATATATACAAAACCGATATAAAATCCTCCTCCCACACTCCCCCAGTGATGAATACGTTACCAGAGGCTCTGCAGAGCAGGGCACTGGAAAAGTCTCAGTCCAGACTCAGCAGCAGTGGGACCTGATGCAGGAACACACGAATCAGGATCAGAGGCAGACGAACCAGTAGGGTTCTGCTCAGACCTCGGCCATTGCAGGATCAACACGGACGGAAGGGTCCGAGATGGAAGGGTCAAGACCCTCGTGGTCCCTTGGCTTTATACGAAGTGTGACCTATGTGGGATGGAATACCTTGTTGGTCAGGTTTGGGTCTGCTTCCCCCACATGGGCACAGGCACAGCACCCGTGGTGAGACAACTGACCTTGAGCTTATCAGTTCACACTGTCTGGGAAAAAACATCCTGCTTGTTTTCAGCAAGTTCAGCCACTTAAAAGAGACTGAGCTGAAAAGTAAAGTCACTAAATAGAAAATCAGTTCTATTTAGCTGAAACCAGGAGAAAATGTTAAATGCTTCCAGTGCTTATGTCTGTCATCAATAAGGGAAGTTTTCACAGGGGATAAATTATCCCACTTCTTCAATTTCTTGTAATCACTTCTGAATAATCTAGTACTGGCCACAGAGTATTAAACTTAATGAACTACTGATCCATCACTGTAGGGTTTGTGTACTTGCCTGGTAGGGAATTTTCTAATAGTTACAAGATTGGGGTTTATAATTAAAACAGAGTCCTCAGAGCAGTGATACTGCAATTTGTGGGCTCTAATACGGTGCTGAAGGGAATTTAGTGAGATCAGCAGCTAGTATGATTGGACAGTAACCCAGGTTTCACTGTATCGCAGTAGATATTAATTGACGTAACAATGAGGGCAGCGATCAAAGCAATAGTGCTCTGTTCTTCGTAATGGAAATTTCCCTTTATTAAGGAGGAATAATTATATTTATTAATAATTTGTAGGGATCTTTTGCTAGGAAGAAGTATTATGACTGGTCGAACTTCAACAGTCTGTATTTACGTGTCCGTGGCGACGGCAGGCCTTGGATGGTAAACATTTATACAGACCCTTACTTCTCTCATCAAAAGGATGACCTCTACAACTACTTCATGTTCACCCGTGGAGGCCCATACTGGGAGGAAATAAAGGTGATCTAATGAATATTTCAAACTAAAGAGATTGTCTTGAGGTCCTGGCCAGAGCTCTGGGGAAGGGGAATTTTTTCACCAGTCACAGTTTGTTGCTATTGCTGTCCATTCAGCGTTGTTTCTGCTGTGCATCCTCATACAGGCTTGTGCCCTTGGCTTGGGAGTTCCCAAAACTGTCACTCACTGGGTTGTGGGAGGGCACGCTGTGTCAATTGCATTAACAATTTGATCCACCACGCGTTCACCTAAATGTCTGCTGTTGGCTGCTGCTGGAGTCATGGAATAGATAGAGCAACTGAGGCATAGCAGGTACTGCCAGGAATGTTCTCTGTGATGACCATTTTGCCTGTAATGCCAGTGGATGTAGGTTGGTGTAGGATCTGTACCCTGCGACAGGTTTTGCTTAGACAGAGAGTCAAAGGTGTGGTTTGTCATTTATGGCCTTTGCATCTGTGACCCAAAATAATAATTTTTAAGAAGTAGGAATTTTGGCTCTTTTCTGATGAAACACAGGGAACTTTAGTAATTTGCTGATGACAACATTAAACATCCTTACGATCCTTGTCCATCCTTATGAATTGGCGTTCGGTGCTTCACAGCGCTGTTGTCCAGTCATCTGAGGACAGCCCATTCTTTCAATGATGAGGAGTCAGGAGGATGAAAATCATTGTGTTGTTGCTGGCTTGCATGTTTTCTTCTCACCCACACCAGCCAACCCTCCTGTTTCCTATCTCTTGCCACAGCCCGTCCTCTTTCCTGCTCCTGCTGCATTCAGAGTAATTTTTACATTATTCTGAACTTCTTTGCTGGAGTACTGATGTCTCAGTATGAAGTTTGCACTATGAAACACACAGTTTGGGTACAGACGAGCTGTCAGCATACATGCATGCTAGACTTCTCATTAATTTCGATTTGATATTGACACGTGATTGGAAAGCAATATTCTTGATGTGAACAGCCACCTTCTGTGCTGCAGCCTCTTGCTGTGTCCTAACAGGGTGACAGTCCTATGTGACAGCTACAAACAGCCACCGCAGAACAGTGTGGGGCTGGAGCTGGCTGCAAAGGGTTAATGAAAGGGTTCATGTGGACCACTTCTTCGTGGCAGTTCTGTGTACCTGACTAGTGCTGGTACCACATGTAGCAGAGTATTATTTCATTTACTAAGGCAGGCTTTTGTTTTATTAAGTGTTTATTCTATGTACTGGCGATACTAAATTCTGGTTTGGTTTGGTTTTCTGTCAGATTCCATTCTCCAAATTCTTTCTCTCCAGTCGGGGAAGAGTCCAGGATAACCAGCATCCTGTCTGGTTAGACAAGGCAAGTGTTCTATAGGCTTTTTCTCTCTGCAATTTTCTTTACGATTATACTGTCCTGGTATAGATAACTTACAAATCCTTTCATGTCTGTGAATTTGAAACTGAAGGGCCTCTTCTTGGTATAAGGTATTTATTGTGTGCTTGCTTTTGCATTTTAATTATCCTACTTTGTGTTAGCAGTGGCAGTCTACTTCAAAGACGCTCCAAAAACATTTTAAGAGATATATATAACAAGGAAACAACTCGCATCTTGGCTTTTCAAGAAAAAACCCAAACCCCAAAACAAACAAGCAAAACCACACAGAACTTTTTGAGAAGTGATCAAAGTGAACAATAAATCTGAAATGCAGGTTGGCACAGTACTGCCACTTCCTGTCAGAAGACTGTAAGGGATATCATCTAATGAGACTTTATTGATGACCTTGATGGTGAGCAGTAAACTGATGTATTTATAGGCTCCTTTTTAGGGCTTTTTTCAGTCTTTCTAGTCTCAGTATTAAATGAGTGTGTTGAGTATTTTTTTTCATTTCTGCAAATAGTTAAAGTAATTCACCGATTCATGGTGAGAGACATGAAGAAACTGTTTCTGTATTTTTTTCCCCCCTTTCAGATTTCAGTGACTTGAAAAACAAACATCCCCTCAACAAAAGAAACTCCTACAAGAAAAACCAACCTCAGACCCTCCTGTATTTAACTGAGGGCAGCTTAATACCCAGTGACTACTAAAAGGAAAACAATGTCAGCAATATATCTGGGGAGGAAATAAATGGCCTATTACTTGAATTTCTGTTAGTCACTTGGAATGTTGCCTTCAGTTCCTAATTGCCTTAATTAAAACAAACAAAAATATTTGAGGGCAATTCAGTGATCAGCAGCACGAGGGCAATCTGTTTCAAGGCAGAATAAATTTAGGCTGTAGGAAGCAAGTATGAGAAATATGAAGAAGGTGGACTAACTACAAGGAAAAAATATATCATGGAAGAGAGTTATTCTAAAATGCCCATGTTTAAATTGAGACACTAAAGAATTTATCAGGGTTTAGAATATAGAATCCTTCGCAGTGGTTAATGACAACAAAGTTGCATACAGGGTGTTTAAAAATATTTCCAAGTTAAAAGGACAAAACAGTATTTGATCTCAGCACCCCCCACTTAATTTCATTTATTGTTATAGTACGCTTAGCATTTCGCAATAAAAACTATGTACTTGCATATCATATGAAGTATAATTTTACAGATGTATTTTAAAGAAACCTAAAGATAGGGGAAGGGGTGTGAAGGCAATTAAAGAAATCTTGATAAAATGTCCTGGCCCCTCATGGTACTACTATATGTTTTCCCAGGAGAGAGGAAAGGTGGTGTTAAATGGGATGAAAGAAGCAGGAAATAGCCAGTGTGTCTAGGGCTTGGAAAGGAATGGATTCTTCAGAGCAGAGTTCAGGTGAATCCTACAGTCATCTGTAACAACATGGACCAGAAAGGTGAAGCTTTAAAAACTCTCCAGGCTCTGCAAGCCAAGGGGCTGATTGTAGATCTTGCTTCTAGGGCAGAGACAGCATTTAAAACATTAGGATTATCTGAGAGTCAGAAACAGCTTTGTTCTGTTATTTATTTAGCAGACATTTGCAATATATATTTAGCCTCAGCCTACACTTAGGGGCAGCTAGAGTTTGGTAGGTGGTGTGCCACTGGTGAGCCAGCTTGTTTGAGAACTGCTGGCACTGGAGTCGCTGAAAGGTGGCTGGTGCCATGTAAGAACTGAGAGTTTTCAGGCAAGCTATGAGCTTATAGGAAGCATTCCTGAGCTACACACACTTTTATGCAGTTTTTTAGGTTTTTTTTAAATATTTTTTTAAAATTGGAATAGTGGTGAGGAGAACATCAGCTGAAAGGAGTGAGGAATGTTCTTAGATATAATAACATTATTCTAATTGGGAAACAATGGCTAAGAACCTTGCCTTAACATAAAACTCAGTAACAAAGTTTCATGCATTTTAAAATGTCCGGTTTGGCGTATTTTAACGCTATACTTGATGTGGAATGAAAGTTCCCTTCCATCCTTAATTACATTGTTTGTGTTTCCTGCTCCCAAAATGATTGTAAGACTATGAAAATGCATTTGTCCACCCAATCATGATGAAACTGGCACTGCACAAACACTGAAGGGTAGGAATTGCAGTGTTGCTTGAGGCTCCTGCCACTTCTGTTGAAGGTTTCAACACAGCAGTAGAAAAGCAAAGGTGAAGCAGTTTCCCATGGGGGTCTATATTGAACATGTGGTAGTGAACAAATACCAGTTTAAAGTAAATGGCCATGAATTGCTTGTAAAATATGGAAGCGGTAGATACAGTTGTGTTTGATTACAACATTATAAATACTGTTCTAACTTATGTATCTTTTAATTAGATTAGTGCCCTTGGATTCACCATTGGAGATAAAGTAGATGGTCCGTTCCAGCTGGAGATTGATTTTATTGGTCTGCTAAACGATAGAGCTCATACAGAAGAATTTGCCTATGAAATGTATGACAAGAATACACCAGTCTAAGTTGGGCTGGTGTCCTCTGGGACATTCCTGAGATGCTTGGTTCATTTTTATAAAACACTTCTTAACATATGGCTTGTAACAACTTGAAGATTCTATGTAAACATTGAAGAGATAAGCACGTGAAGTGTTGACTACTTATCTGGCCAGAGTGACACTGCTGGCATCTCTGGGCTGCCAAATAGAGAATTCTGGAAAGACTGCATGTACATGGACTGAAACATAGCTTGAAGAGAGCTGTGATGTGTTCTTACAAAATAGTAACTGTTAACTGGGTAAGTTTTGGCTTCTCTCCTGACCTCTGCAGAAATAAAACTATTTCATGAGCTTGTTGTAGTTATTTTTTGTGCAGCAGTGTTATTTTCTACATTGTATTGTTCATCGGTAGTTGTAGAACACTCATACCCGCTAGTTTTAAACTGATGAAGTATGACAAAAATTAATACCCTGAGGAACAGTGCTTTAGTGTGTCTCAGCTGCTGAAATGTACAATGTGCAGCACCAGAAGTGGAAAAGGCAGAAGTATTTCAACCTTTAGCTTTGGCTCTTCTGAATAACTAAGAAAAGAAAAAGCTGCCAGTGCCGAGATTGAAACAGTAGCTATGCAGTGGGCTTGACCTTTCATTTAGAGGTGTTGACCATCGTCCCAGTGTTACAGAGCGGAGGTTGTTGAACAGAAGTAATGTGTCAAGGGTGGGCAGAGGGTAAACCCCCAGCACTGTCTGCTCCCTGAAGAGGCCCAGCTCAGCTTGCTTAGCACCAAGGGCAAGTCAGAGCATTCTTTTCTGATGTGTGCAATTAGCTCAACTCAGCTGTGTTATAAGAAGTCACAGCCTCAGGTAGTGGCACAGAAGCTCAATACCTCAATCCTGTAATTTGAGAAACACCTTAAAGAACAAGTGGTGAATGGTTTCCTTTCAGCTGTCACAAACTTAGTCTAATCAAAGCCCTGACCTCCTCTGCAGTACCCTTATTTAAGTATGCTTTACAAACATTAAATGTACCTGTATTTCATATGGAAGAGGCCACAGTAAAGCAAGCTGAAGCAGTGTACCTTTTCCTCTTGCACAGAATTAAATAGCTTAAGAGGAAAAGAGGAGTGATGGTTACCGTTTCTAAAGATACCAGAACACATGTACATTCATAAAGTGGTAGGCAGACTGGTCAGTAAGGAAGACTCTTCACGAAAAGAGACAGTGAGTAGTAAATATGAGTGTGAACAAAACTAGTGCTACACAAAGGAGGTAGGTGCACATAAAACATTAGATCATACAACCGGTGATAAACTATTTACAAAGTATTTATTTTCTCCCATTAAGTTTAAAAAAATATTGCATATTCTTGACATTTCAGCATGTAGATAATGGGACACTAAATTCACTGAAACAACTATTTGCTCAAAATTCTACCTGAGATTATAACTACTAAATTAACTTATAATTTATAATATATATAATTTGGATAAAAAATCCAAACAACTTTTCTATGTATATTTAAAAAGTAACAATAACAACAGTTTTAAATAAGGTACCGTAACTTCTTAAAGCATCATAAAACTGAACAGCAGAAGAATTTTGTTAACTTACACTAACTAATAGCAACCTGAGCAATACACAGACAACACAAGTCTTTACATGGCAAGAACAGTATTTACAGTGATTTCTCGTATTTCTTATTCCTTTTAACCTATGGATATTCCTCTATGGTTTCCAGAAATCCGAGTTTTGTTTTTTTTCCTCTCGTCCTCATGTTTCTCACGCCTTTCATCCCTGGAGGGCAAGAAGAAACAAGACCATATCAAGTTATATTAAAGGTAGAGACACAAACAAGCAAAGGAGTATGAACCTATTTAACCAGTACGCTGCATTTGCCATGGGCAAACAGCTGTTTTGGTCTGAATCCAGACTTCCAGGAAAAAGACTTGTGCTTAGAAGTACAGGTCTAACATTCAAGGTAACAACACGTCAATAGTCACAGCTTCTTCCAAGGTTCAGATAAATCTCCAAATGCTAGAATCGCTAGCTTTCACAGAATAAAAGGCTATTTGGATTCAGAGCTGTCCTCTTTGTTGGCTTTTCTCATACTAGACACACTACTGGAGACAACAATTACATCAATATACGTATTCTTTACAGAACTGCATGTTTAAATCCTGAAAAGACAGATGAGCCGTCACATTACTTGAAATAACACTATTTATAAAAAGCTAATGGGCTACTAACCTTGTCTGGAGATGTGGCTGTTTGTAATCTTTCATATGTGAAGAGACCTTGCTGCCAGCAGACTTTTTTGGGACAGTATTTTCTTTAAGTTCTCCCCAAGGTTTCAGTCGTCCTACAGTTAAGGGGCAAAAAGAGTGACAATTAATAGTTTAGTAATCATGTGCTTAACATATCTGGAGTTTTATACTAGCAAGCCTCTTTTCTTCGCTAGTTGACTTTAAGATGAAACACCTCTCAGCTGTTACCAGTTTCACCAGTCCATTGCCTACAGGTAGTTTTTCTGTAAGTAGCAACAGGTGACTACTTACGACCACACATAGTTCAGCTTGTCACACAATAGTGCACTTAAAAAAATAAAATAGACACAAGCCTCATTTGGTAAAGGAATCTCTCATATTTCATGTACATTTATCTATTCAGTGGAATACGAGGATATTTATTTTTATACTCATGACGATTCTGGTCAAACACTGATTCTTCAGTAGGGAGGTTCTTAAAGCATATATTAAGTAGAAATATAACATCAGTCCACAGACTGTGTGGGAATCCAGAGAGGAAGGGAAAGGAACAGGAAAAGAGGCTGAAAACTTTGCTGTATCATGGTTTGCATCAATGACTTTATGAGCAGTTGAGTATGACCAATATAGACTGCACAGGATCACGGTACCTTTATGTGGCTGATACCGAAGTGGCCTCGACAGGCTTTCTTTGAGATCAAATGCCTTCTTTGTGCTTGTGGGTTCTGCAGAGTTAGCTGCAAACTTGAAGGGAGTGATAACTACAAAAGGAATTGAGATATGACACAATTACAATAGCAAGGACATCCCCGTACACAGCAAGTTGGAAGGTGCCTGTGAAGACCAGCACGCTACTATCAAGACTAAAGAGCCATTAAATGCTACTGTCTGCTACCGCTAAAGAGAGAATTGCACAAATACAGCACACTTGAAATAGGGAGCTTTCAGGTCTGGAGAGAGCAAGAGTTGTAGAGAATTAGCCCTTTTGCTCTGATTATGCTACATAATAGCAGGTATAGCTCCATGTATTTTTCTAATCCTGCAAAGCAAATTATGTTTCGTAGTTTCTGGGCTTATTTGGAACCAAGTGGATTTTCACATTAAGAAAAAAAGCAGCATTATCCCAGAACACACCAGCTCTGATCAGCAGTGGAACTTTTTTTCCCCCTAAAAGAAAAAAAATCCGTATTTTCATACAAGGCAGGCAACTCTGGGTCCTTGACCTGTGCTAATGTACCCGTGGATGCTAGGGTATCAGCTGTTGGATAGCTGTGCTCATGCAGAGGTTTAGTAATCAGAAGACTTCTGCTCTTTTAGTTCCTGGGTTAACCAGGGTTGCTGAGGCAGATAATAAACAGGTTGGCCTAAAACACAGCTAAAAGCCTGGTGCATGCCAACCCCACAAGGAGAATGAAACCTCTGAGAAGGCATCAATCAGGAACTGCTCTCCCTGTAGACAGGATCTCCCCGTACTTGTTATGCGAGTCTTTTGCTACGTAGTCCCTTAAAGGTCTAGAATGATTTCTATACCCTACATCCTGTATTGGGCTTTTCTCTAGGTAGCTAGGTACCACATGTTTAAAGTCTTACCACATAACCATTTTAGTCAAAACACTGGAAACCAAAAGAAACAAAGGAACTACTGCAGTTTCTAAAGAATCAGTCAAATTAAAACCTGCGTCTACATGACATTAGAATATAAAAGCGTATAGAATAATTCAATAAGACAAAAAAGTCTTGATCTGAAACAGCCAAATATTTAGCATCCACTTTACCCCTTGATGCAGTCGTATCATTATTTTTTGCATTTCTTTTGCTGTTCTTCTGACTTATTATTTTGCTGCTCTTCTGTCTCTCACGTGTGCAGATCTCAAAGTATGGAGACAATCTAGATGGAGTTTTGGTAAGAGAGCGTTTATGCTCATTCTCTTTTGTGGCTTCTGACAACCTAAAAATTATTAGAAACATGAAGACAAAATTAGTCATCTACAAGGAATATAAGCAATGTGGCTGAATACAGAGGGTTCTGTGTTCTACCTTTCTCACAAGTAGAACATTTTACTGTGTATCGTATGGTCACAGCTTATGCATGTGCTGCACTAAAAACACCTTTGCTGGCAGTTTTCAAGTTATAAGCCATCATCAATAGCAGTAAGCAATATAAGGAATTAGAAAGAACTGGCTTGCTTGTTGTTTTGGAGAGCAAATATATTTATGTGTGCAATAACCTAGTAGCTTTCTTCACCAACAGATATGACTTACTTTAGATTTGGATTCTGTAGTAAGACATTATGAACAAAAATGTTGCTGATTTGAAAATTGAAATTAATAAAAACTAAAAGAAAAATAACTAGCACAATTCTAGAACTCAAAAATCTACAAGTGGAAGAAGCCAGAAATTTTATTCAAAACACAGAAGTTACCTGCGTACCAAGGCACACACACATGCACTATGTATGTGTGTATACACATTTTTAATGTGTGTATGTATACATATATATATACACACACACATACATACACACACACATATATACATATAAACATACAAAAGAAAATTCAAAAATCTTGAATGAAGTAATAGCCTTATCAAAAAGCTACCAAGAATAAGCTGAAAACCTTTAAGGTATGGAAAGACAGTAAGTAACTGTTGAAGAAAGCTGTGTTTTGAGGGCTAGTAAGTTTACAGATGAAGTGCAGCTTGCAAGATCCACATCAGCACATCTTTGGACAAATGAAAGCAAATTCTAAAAGTGTTATTTTTTGTTTACAAATTGCTAAGAATCAAGCAGGGCTGCAGTGGAGACAAAGATCATCCAACCAGAGGCAGAATGAATATTGTTTTCATTTGTTGTTATCTGTTGAAATTAAAGATAGCACGCTTGAAATAGGAACAAAGCCAGTAAGATCATAAGCTTGATTTTACAAGGGATCTGTAATCTTGACCTTTGAATAGCAGAACTGCATGCAAAAACTACCAGTCGTCTCATTATTTCTTAGTACTTGTCAATATTAGAAGTCACACGGACTTAATAATTGCAACTATACTTAACACACACACAGACACACCCCCACCCCCACACCCACACCCCTCCACCTTTCTTCAGGGACAGAAAAGTCCTGGCAGGTATACTAACCTTGGCATGCCAAAGTTGAGAAGTGAATGTTACCAGAAAAAATAGAAAGAAATTAACACAACTGTGACCCAAGAGTAACCAGCAGGGAAAAAAGCATAAGGGTAATATATAGAATGTCTAAATTTGAACTTTGGTCACTGTGGAAAGTTCAGTAAACTGAATAAAGTTGGAATTAGTACAATAGTTAGAAACCAACAAAGAAAGAGTAGAGACAAGAACTTTCACTGAAAAGAAAACTGGGCAAAAGGGCATTTGTCAATGCAGTACCGTACAGGCTGTCCTTTTGACTCCTTGTTCTAAAAGGTGTTTGTCCAAGACTTAAAAATTAGTAATAAGCTAATAAAATTTACCAATAAAAAAGTTCAGGATATATTAACATAAGAGAGAATTAGATTACTGTGTAGGAATAATGAAGTGAACGTGGTATTTTAAAAGGAAATGAGATTGGATTTAACAACATTTGAGTATGAGCCCATTCATTTAGCAATTTGTCACGACTTTCTGATGTCACCTTGGTTCCTTTAATCTAGAAACAATCTGCTTTAGTAGTCAATCACAAGATGAGACCCTGCTGTGACATGGAAGGGAGGAGTGCAGGAGGGGAAGGAAAAGAGTACCCAAAAAACCCCAAAAGATGAGTACATCGCAAGTTTCACATGGAATACTGCATGTGGTTCTGGTTAAGTTATCCCAGATATAAATTAACTCAGATATAACAGACTATTATGTTGCCTGACAAAAGGGAAAACCTGACACAGTAAGAGAAGAAAAGTCATTTGGCTTGGTTGGTTTAGCAACATGAGAGCTGAAAGAAAGGCAAGATTCCTCTGTCATCAGACATCAAAATGAAGAATCAAGATAGCAACACCACCGAAAGGCTTGAGCCAGCCATAAGCTAGACTGAAAGTTAGTAATCTGAATTAGTCTTCTGTGGCTGATGTTTGGAATAGAAATAGCGTAGTCACATCGCAGTCAGCATCAATTATCTCATGTGCATCGTACCAATTACCAAACTGGTAGTTTTGGTTTGCTCTTTTTACCTGGCATTCATTTTGGTTGTTGAAAGGACAGACGGATTAAATGAAGATTTCCCAGATAAAGCACTCCTTTTTGAAGCATTCAGAGAACTGCTTGGTGAGCGCTGGAGATTACTAGGAGTGCAGGTGCTGGAGAGTGTGCCTCTTCCTGGATTTGGGCTGAATAAAGATGTTTTGCCACTGGTTGGTTTCTAAGGAAAGGAAAATAAAGAGTTAGCACACTGCTAAAAATTTCAGAGAAGTAGTTAAGAGGAAAAGAAAATGTACAGTGAATCAGAAAAATACAGTCTCTTCCCCTATTTTTCCCCTTTAAAAGCATACTTTAAACATAAGTAGATTTATTATTATTACACTGTCCTGAAAACACATACCTTAGAATTGTTATTTGGAGTGCCTTTTTCTGATGCTCTTAACTGATCTGCCTTTTTGGTCAGAACCTGCCAAAAGTATTTGTCTTAAGTATGCACTGATACGCTGTACGCCATAGACAAGAGAAATGTAGCATTCAGGAGCTGCAGTGTTACTGATTTGATATGTCCACTGACATATTTATTCATAGACACATTACTGTACATTTTCTAAGGTCTGCCACACTCACAGTGGCCCTGTTAGCAGCTTTCACCCATGCAAGTGTGAAATACAAAACCTGAGAGCCGGGACCACTGAGAAAAACATACATTGCATGTATTTTAAAGGAGAGTCATAAGCAGCCATTGGGCAATGGTTCTTTGAGAGATAAAAGAAGAACTTAATATTTAATTCCCACTCTGAAAAATAACCCATCCTCTTCATGAAGTTCTGCAGCAATTCAAAGAGTTGTGAACAAAAGCTCCAGATGATCCTTTACAAAAGTAGTTGTGACAACTATTTTTACTCAAAACTGACAAGTTACTTATTGGTTCCTATAACTATTTGTAGCCATACACTGTTAATATCTATAGAAAAGCGTATATAACTATACAAGTTATATACAAATAACTGTATAGAACTAGTTATATAGGAATGCAGTAAATCTCACTGATCATAACGCTCCACTGTATGGACAACGTGATCAGCTGCTTGCTGCTCTAAAGACTCTACAAGACTTTTACAGAGAGACTCGGGAGATAAATGAATATAGGAACAATGGATACCTTCCCGTGTTATCACTTACCTTGACTTCACTAAGAGAATTGTTGCAGTTTTCAGTCATTTTCTTCTTCCTCTCGATGTAGTCATCAATAGATTCCATTTTCTTGAAGTAAGCCTCATGCAACTTTTTAAAGTCTAAGTAGTTCCAAAAATAGGAAGAATCACAAATGTGATAATGTCCTAAAGAAGTTTACTACTTAACAGAAGAATCTTGCAACACCTATAGTTATGGCTTCAGAAAAATACAACGTATTCCTCTAATTAAAGGCTGCGTTTACACAGGTAACCAAACAGTATGACAGGATCTGCTTCACCAGCTACATAGCCAGTCACCTGGTGCATGCTCTGGAGAATTAGAGGGACCTTTAGAGATCATCTAGTCCAAACCTCCAGTTCTGCAGTTAAAAAAAAAAAAAGGTTTTGAAGTAAAAAAAAAAAAAAGGGGGGGGGGGGCTCCCAAATTTTAAACAAATGAATGTATTTTATAAAGTGATGAAAATGAGCTCATATGTAGTAATACATCATAACAGTAGTGTTTATAAAGTGAAAACTAAAGAAGCAGGAGTAATAGCATGTCTTCCTGCTCTTTGTTGTTTTGAAAATCGTGAAGTAACTGCAAGTATTGTATCCAAAAGATAGCAAGGCGCTCAATAAACCAGTTTTCTAACATACGTGTGAGTCATTTACTACCATGAATTTACACATTAGAAGACAGACCTTAAAATGCAGCCTGTGGGGACTTTTTTTTTTGCTTGCTTTTTGAAGAAAGGGTGTTCTGTTCTTCAAGCAGAAATAGAAATCTGAGTTGTAAAAAACTTAAAGTCTAAGTCTCCCTTCACACACAGACAATAAATCTAGATGGTAGGTTATCTTACTTGGTGTAGTAACTTTCCCTCCTGTTGTCCCAGGCCTAGATGCATGGCCTACATATACAGGGATCTTTCCTTTTGCATGCTGAGCAGCACCTGGTACAGCAAGATTAGACAAAATTGTTAGAACTCCTAGAACTCCTTTTTAAAAGTATTTGTTCTAAAACACACCAGATCCCCTCAAAATGGGTTTAAGTTTTGAGAAATAAAAACATCAGCTGGAATAGACATCACAAGTCTCTCAGAAGCCTCTTAAATGGTATGGCAGTAACAGCATGACTTGACAAACTACAAGGCCAGCATGAATCTTACTGCCTCAATTTTTGTGCCACTTTTTAAAGGAGATAAGTAGCATCTCAGGGATATTCCAAAAGGCACAGATCCTAAATGAGTCGCAAGACTCAAACACACTCAGACTCTCAGGAACATCTTCACGAAAAACACCAGGTCCAGAATTCTGAAGTCAAAGCCAGCAGAATTTGTACACTGTAGAATTGGTGGAGTTGTGTTACAATTAGTTTAACAAAGAAGTACACAAACTCAAACAAGACAGATTTTTTTTTCTGGTAACCCCAAATAAGGTACTAATCACCAAACAGACCACCAAAAAAAAAAATCTTTGCCGCTACAATAAAATGAACAAAATGTGCATTTTAAATCATACACATTACTAAAATTACTTTAATTTTCCACTTACATTCATTTTTACTACTTTTAGTAGAAGTCTTCTCTGGTTGTTCTTTCTGATCAGCATCCATCCCTGGATTCTCAACAGCTCTTTTTTCAGTTTCTTGTTCATCATTATTTAATATCTTCTGTCTCTTTTCTTGCTTAGCTTGAGGCACTTTGTTTTCTTTCATTTCAGAATGCTCCTGCAGTTAAAACATACTTCATTTAAACAGTTTGTTCCAACTGGATATCAAGAAAGGCTGTTGCTTTGAGTAACAGTTAATCGGTGGAACAGGTTGACCAGAGAGGTTGTGTAGCCTCCATACTTACAGGTTTTCAGTATCAGATTGGATAAAGCCTTAAGCATTGTGGTCAAACCTCACAGTTGACCCTGCTTTGACTGGGAGGTTGAGCAAGAGACTTCAGGAAGTTCAACCTGAATTCACCTGTGAAGTACTTATCCTGTTATTTCACAAACAGATCTATATTAGAAAGATTTTTCCTGCACAGCTCTAACATTTTAGTATAAAACTGCCTTTATTGACAAAAGTTTATTACTTGCAAGTAAGGATAAATTCACTGGCTATGTAACTTTTTACTATTGTAGCTTTAGTTACTGTACAATTCTCTAACACTCATTTTCTCGTTTTCCTCCTCCAAATCAGTAAGCCTTTAACACAGTTCTTCATTCACTCCCTACTTGCATGTAATTCTAGAGAAAAGTTATTCTACCTCATCTCACTTTGAAACTTCCCCTCCTTCAGTCATGCAACCCATGAACAAAGAACCCACAGAGAAGAGCAGGAATTAAAAATTTGTGAGGTTTAGGCAATCATCAAAATTCTGTTAATCTTTTCTATATGAAGATAGCAAAACCAGCATTACTTCAGATAAATTCTGAAACTAGACTAACATTCACAATGCTATGATAATCTAGTGAAAGCAGTCTTGTGTTCAGATAATGTTTGGAATTGTTTAACTCTTAGAGGAATTTAATGTATTTCCTTGAAGTAACAACTAACAAGTAATCACTGTTTATTATAGAATAGCACATACTTGAGATAGATAAAAATCAGTGCTATGGACTGCAGAAGACCAGTACCAGAATGTTTGCAGATTAAATTCTTATATACGCACACACATACATATGTAGGTGTAAAAATGTACACCACCTGCTAAATAGCAGTAGAAAAAAATCAAATGTGTTTAAGTTATGCTTAGGGGAAGTGAAGTTATGCCAGCACGCAAAAGCACACAAGCAATGCAAATCACCTGTTTCTCATCAGAAAGCTCTGTATTTTCTTCACTGGTAATTTCCTCATTGAAGCTCCTCCTTTTTCTGTTTTTCTTTCCTTTACCATGTCTTTTTGTAATAAAAGATGTCGAAGCAGGCATGATTTCCTCCTGATTGCTCAGTTCATCCAATTGAATGGAAGCAGATGCACTTTTTTCAGAGTCCTGTAGCAGAAAAATACTATAATGTGGAACATATCTGACACAAACATAAATTAGGTACTCCAAAGAGACACTTTTAATTTTATTATTGGAAAAAGTATTTCACACATTTAGTAGCACAGTCATCAAAAAATTGGCAATATCTAAATTTCCCTAAACATCAAAGCTCATTGTTTGAATAAAAGAAAAAGATTTTTTTAAAAAAGAAACCCTACAGTTGTTCTGTTGCATAGCATTTTAATAAGACTATTAAAGCCCTCATGCTTTATGTTTGATATCTGATCTGCACGACACTGCGACCCTCCCAGATTTAGATGCTGCTGTGGAATACTCTCCACAGTTGTGTCATTTTCATTGTAGTGTCAGCATAATGAAATTGCAGTAAGTGCACAGTGTTTTCCGATGAGTATCTAGTCCCTTTCATCTAGGCATGCAAAATAAACAGAGTATTCTTATATTTGGTACTGACTAATGTCAGGAGCTAAACAGGCAAGAATTCAGATCTGTTCAACACAAGTTAAATTAAATGCTAGTGTTTACAGAAAATAATTTTGTACTGATGCTGAAAAATACATCATTAATTTCAGCAGCTGAAAGGAAGTCAGCTTCAGGTCATACAGGAGGCCACAAAGGTAATATTGGCACATACGTTTCTATCAGTACGTGAGTGCATTAAATTAAAGGCGTTATTAAAAAAAATATAGTTTATTACAGTTCACATCATAGTAAAAACCAACCTCCACTGTATGCCCTACTCTACTAGTTATGAAATTAGATCTGTCTCTCAAAAAGAATGACTGATTCATCATATATTACCATATTTTCGTTTCCTTCTTTTGTTCTGTTCAAGTATTGTTTCAGAGCTTTCAACAATTTGTCTGCCTGGAGAGAAATAAAAACAACAAATGAACCAAATCTTGCATTGAGTCATCAAACAAAAACCTGGGTAAACCCCAATAGCGTCCTATAAATTGATCCAACAAACAGAGCATTTCCCGAATCCAATGGAACAAGGCACGCCTAGTGCTTCATTCAAGTCAGACAAATTAGGGAAAGGGCTTAAGACCACAGAGAAACATGTAGCTTGTTCTCTACAGAGGCACAAAGACAAGTTTTTCTGAGCAGGTTTCTTCCAGTCTGTCTGTTTTCCAGAAAGTTTAATTGTTCAAGGATGAATGAGACTGACTGTTTTTAGCAGCACCACCCAGCTGAGCATGAGCTAAAATTTTATCAAATTTTTGCAATAACTTCTGTCTTGCCCATACTACATGAAAAGCATTCTTCTCATCCCTTGCACGTATTCAACAGTAATAGCAATCAAATAACAGCATTACATCACTGACCTTTTAGGCTATGAAAGGCTCCTAAATACTTAACTGGAAAGGGTAGCATAAAATTAAATCCGGATTGAAAGTTTAAGAACAAATTAACCTAGAACTAAAACCTCAAGCAGAAGTATTAGTCCTGTCAGGACAATGAGCTCCTGATTGTCACTTAAGTCATGAATCCTCTTTCTTTTAAGGCTTTATGCCTTCTCCCACAGGTAGTGCAGCTGCCTGACTGCCACTGAGCCTTTTAACGGCCACAGCCTGGAGCGCGGCAGGTAACG
>NW_010200680.1:0-254 GCF_000695765.1 Mesitornis unicolor | reverse complement strand
CTTTTGAGGTCCCTTCCAATCCCTAACGGTGTGTGATTACTGTCCGTGTCTACCAGGAGAGGAGACCGCCACCAGCAATCTGTAGCCCTAGGCAAGGGATCGCTGCGTGCTTAAGTTTCTCATTAGTAACAGACACGCGCACTTTCGCCCCTTAAGGCGCCCTATCGTTGCTATTCTTTTAACTCCCAGTCTAATTCCACCTCACCGAACTACCCGCACAGGGGGGGTAGGGGGGCGGAACAGCCCGGAAACCG
>NW_010200679.1:0-3238 GCF_000695765.1 Mesitornis unicolor | reverse complement strand
ATATCCATCCATATCCATCCATATCCATATCAAAATTTATATAAATACACATAAAAATATATATAAACACATATTTATATATACATAAAAGAGCTTCACAACACTACAACAACAGACTTCTATTAGAAGGTCTCATATTTTGATTTCCCTATTCCTTGAGCAAATATATGTCCTATAAATCTCCTACACCTTCCTACTATTCCAAAGGGCTGATGTTCTGCTCATCTTCTGCTTCCTGTTTACTCCTCATCCCACAAAAGCATCAGTTCTTCCAAACCAGCTCTCTGGTACCCACAAAAACTCTTAAATCAGTGTAATGCTGCAGCACTACTCCCAGGTGAAAAGAAAACTGCCTGCCCTACACAATTCATGGTAACCAGGCGCCCTTTAGCTGATATAAACAGTTATGAAGTAATTTTTTAATTAAAAAGCAAGTGGTTTGCAAGCTGTATTTCAAGGTAAAATACTGTAAATATAGATAGATAGATAGATAGATAGATAGATAGATAGATAGAGAAAATATAACAAAAATATGGTGACTTCACTGACAAAACTATCCAAGAAAATTAGAAAAATCCTAATGCAGGAAATCCAGTGCTAACAAAACAGTAAGTCCTAAGGGGCTGCCAGCTGAATCCTGCACTGAAACAGATCACAACTTTAAAGAAATGCAGAAAAAATTGACAGCAAAAGGAGAAAATACTAGGATTTTTCTTTTTTTTCCTTAAATGTACAGGCAGTTAAATGTTCATACTGTGGAAGTAGCACTTAAATGCTCAGACAAAGATGTACTGCTAACGACTCGCAAGGAACAGGTTGTGTGAAATTAAGTGCACACAGACTCCTACTGCTCTGCTTGTCACGCTGATCTTCCCAACCCCATCAACCACACGGAGATCATAAACAAGGAAAAACGAGTCTACTCGCTTATCTTGACAATATTTGCATGCTTTCTCCATGTTCTTCTTACTTAATACGTTCACATCTGGAATCCACGTAGGGATAACACTCAATTCAAGATGAAGGCACTTAAATTGGTGTTCAAGAAGTGGCGGATGTGGCACCTGGGGACACGGTTTATGACCATGGTGGGGTTGGGTTGACAGTTGGACTTGGTGACCATGGAGGTCTCTTCCAACCCTATGATTCTGTGAAATTAAGACTCAGATCTTGGGTCCAATGCTACATTAACAAGACTTGGCAGTTCCAGCAGACGTCAAGTTGACCATGAGCCAGAAACGTGTCCCAAAAAAAGGCCAATGGCTTCCTGGGCTGCATTAGGAGTAGGAGCAGCCTTGAATGCAGGTCGAGGAAGTCCTTCCCCTCTATTCATCACTGGTGAGGCCACATCTGGAGCATTGCATCCTGTTCTGGGCTACGAGAGAGACATGGACAGTGGAGAGCCCAGCAAAGGGCCACAAGGATGATTCAGGGACTGGAGGACCTCCCACAAGAGGAAAGGCCAAGACAGCTGGGACTGTTTGACCTGGAGAAGACAAGATTCAGGTGTGATCTCAATGTCTACAAATAGATTCCAACTGGACACATGAGGAAAATGTCCACAATGAGAAGAGTCAGCCATTGGAATAACCTGCCCAGGGAAGTGGTGGACTCCCCAACACTGGACACTTTCAGGATTGGGCTGGGCCATCTTGTCTAGACCGTGCTTTTGCCAAGACACGTTGGACCAGATGGTCCTTGAGGTCCCTTCCAACCTGGTATCCCATGATCCATTGATAGAGAGGACAGGAAGCAATGGGCACAACCCCAAAACACAAGAAATTCCATTTAAATGTAAGAAAACACCATAAGTGTGCAGGTGGTCTTCACATTGAGTTCTGTGTTTTATGTACGTCTCACCATCCTGTACGAGTCTGTTAACTGATGAATAATGGGGACGCTAAAGATGATTTTCCTTTCCCATCCACAACTTCCAGACCTTGCAAAGACCACCCGAAACCAAGCAGTTCTGCACAGTTAACTCCATTTGCCCTAACAGTACCATTTTATCATTACCATTATCACTGTACCACTGCAGTACAGCAAAGACAGAGTAGTGACAGAGTTCAGTGTCTAAAAGTATAACTTGGTACTTGCCTTGGCATCCAGTATTGTATGACTGAAAACTCCCTATTTCACATTTGGCGACTGAAAACTCCCTATTTCACATTCGGTGACTGAAAACTCCCTATTTCACATTCGGTACAGCTCTAGAAGAAAAGTGATGTCAAATGCAATGGAAAGTGAGGATCCCAAGTGTGAAAAGTGTGGAAATGACATTAATATACACCCAGCTTGTACTCTTCTGTACACGCTCTGCACCAGATGTTTAAAGGTGGAATATTTTTGCCACGATCGCACTCCTAGCTTGAGCATCAACAGCAAATGTTCTGATAAAACTATGAGAAACTCCTGGAGAAAATGATGTTTTCAGAGTCTGTGGGGAAAAAAAAAAATCACTAAAAAAATTATCTAATATCAAAGCAAAAACTGTAGAGAGGTAAAACCTTTCTTCAAAGGGAGCTGTGTAGCGGCCGTATCACCTCAATGACAAAGAGCACACAAGGACGTGGCAGTTTGGTGCTAAAGGATCCCCAGCTGGGTCCTCAGTAAATCTTCCCCGAACTGCCCTTTCGCACTGAAAGAGCAAGTAGCAGCAGCAAGATAAGAGCACCAGGAAGAGGTGTTATAAAACAAGCACCTGACAAATCACAGTTAATAAAAATAATCTTCTCTTATGGAGAAAGCCGGAATATTAACGTGTGATTAACGGCCGAGAAGGTAACATATAACAATGTGACACCGTCTCTAGCTAAATCATTTGACTTATCACGGAGAGGATTTAATGGCAGCAAAGTAACATTTTTCAAGAGAAGTGTAGTTCTGGCTTGGTTTTACTTCCTACACACTTGTACTCTTACGCTACTTCCCTTCAAATTATTTCAAGCTTCATTCTCTACCCTGTCTCCTACTCCTTAGACATCAACTGTTCTCTGTGATCACAACCTATGGGAGCTGCTCAATTACAACCCAATCTGTCCCCACTATCATTCTGCATCTTTGACTACCAAAAGGTTTGAGGTTTTGGAGATTTTTCTTTAGCTATTGTTTTGTTCACACAATTCAATTCACACGGATTTACTTCCTCTTCAGGGCACTCATTCAATGAGCTCTGGTGCCTCAGACACACGTTGGTTTTCTCTGCTCAAAACCTTTGGTTTCCTCAAAAGGAAACTGC
>NW_010200678.1:0-2261 GCF_000695765.1 Mesitornis unicolor | reverse complement strand
GTTCATTATCGTCTGTCTACTTCTTTGATCTTTTTAAAACTTGAATTCCTTTTTCAAGATTTAAGATTTGGTTATTGATTTATTTAGTCTACTCTTAATTTTTCTTATTTGGCTTCAAATTGCTTTTCTACCATTGACTTTGAGGCCATCCTGCATTCCAGTCATGTACTTTACTAGATCTTTGTTAATTATTTTTTATTTCAAAAGTCTGTCCTTTGGAAAATAGAGGCGCAGTAATAGGTAAGTCTAAATTCCCCCTTAATCTGAAGTAAATAAGATCATGATTGCAACATCAAAAGTTGTGCCTTCTCTTTTATAGGGACTGCCCAAACCAAACTACCATACCAAAGTCAAGAGTACCATTATTGTTGTTGGGTCAGTGATTATTTTGTGAAAAAGTACAACCACAATCTCAATCAAGAGGAACTGTTCCCTGACATTCATTTGTTCCTCAATCTCACCAAACTCATACAATGACATAATGCTGATAGTAATATTTGAGCAGGGATCTCAGTTTGCCTCTGGTGTAAGAACTGGTGATTGTTCTTTGAATCCAAGCTAATGCCACCTGATACTTTTCTAGAACTTTCTAGCATTTTCCCCCTTGGAAGTTCATACACAAAACTTCCCAGAATCAAACTTTTATAACATATTTAAAGTACAATAAGTCACTTTTCCATTGCTACTGATACCTCTGAATTATGTTTGCTTGTCATTTAAGGAGTGTGAGCAAGCTGTTCTCTAAAAAGGTTATGTAGAAGCGTTTACTTAGTGTAACGTCAATGTGTATAAATGTACCAAGGAAAAACTGACAAGTTCTTAAACATGGAACCGGTTTCAGATCTATTAAGTGTGGTTTAGATTACTGAAGGAGAAATACAAAGATACATACATATGCATTGATTTATGCCATTGTTAACTGTGGTGTTACTTTAGCAGAGATCAAGTACAGAAGGATCTTTGCAGGCTCTTAACAAAACCAGTAGGGAGAGCCGTGAGTCCACTGGAAGGAGCAAAGGACATAAATCTTTTTATGCACCTTCTGTGAAGTACAGAGATGAGGTTTTCTTACACTATTTACAATCGCAAATGCCAGGTGAAACAAAATGACACAGTATGTTTCACTCAATCTTGTAAGTCTAATTCAGTTTGGAAAAAAAACCCACAGAATTAGAGCTGAAAAATCAGGTCTAGGCCCAGACTGACATAGGATGTTTAACCAAATAATGTGATACATATATCTAAACTGAGCAGGGTGAACATATATTTAAATACTTCACTAAAATGAAGGATGAGGACTGCCTAAGCTTTCAGGGCTAATGTACACACTCTTCAAAGGGCTTGGTGGTGTTCTGCAGTCTATTTTAGAACAGGACAGCCTACAGGATTCTTAAATTAATTAAAAATTAATTAGTAGTATATTCTAGTATTGAATGTTTCTACATGTTCAGAAACCACAAAAAATTGTAAGTGTCTTGATAATGTAGAAAAGAAGACTTTTATTCAGGATGCAGTCAGAATGTATATTTCAGTGAATAAGAATTGAAGTTCAAGTTACTAATGAAATATAAAATTTCACAAAGCTCCTGAAATTACTGCAGCCAGTGAGTTGTGATTATGTTCCTTTAGACTGATCTAATTTTTACATCTTTTTGGATCTGATGATTTATACTCTGGAAAATGATTCCAAAATACTTTAACATCATATGACAAATGCAGCTGACAGTGCCTCAGACAGTGTAAGAGAAGATTTATTATGTCTTTTCAGATATTAGCTTAAATTTTTGGCTTATATATTACCCTTTGACTGCATTTACACTGTGGTGAGGTGTACATATTCTAACTAGGAGTGACATAATTGAATGCAACAAATCTCCCAAATCTCCTTTGGCGCCTCAGTGGCCGTGTTTCAGTGCTTTGTTCCAGAATTATACATGCAAATGTATTTCTGCTAGGTAATGGAGCTGCCATCCACATTAATTCTGTTTATATTTAATCTAAATATCAGTAGCCATAGCATACTGGAATGGTGCCACTGTACTGATATACCAGATTTAATTTTTTTTGTAGTCTCCCGTAAGTTAGCCCTTCAGGTTCTCAAATGCTGTGGTCTTAAACCTGTTTCAACAAGCAGCTACTGCTAATTCTTCCTTTTGGAAGTTTGAAACTGGACTTCCTCCTTGCTTCAATTTTTTTCATTCAAGTCATCTGATTTATTCTTCATCCTGCCTCTGAATCATCAGCAGCAGTTAGCTTTATGA
>NW_010200677.1:1796-26180 GCF_000695765.1 Mesitornis unicolor | reverse complement strand
GAGGGTACATTCAATCCCCTCATCAAGGTTAATTAACAGAAAACCCACCTCGTATTCAGCCACTCCACCATCACACCTCAGCTGCCAATCTGGGCAGCCAAGAGGAGGAGGAAGGGCTGGAGGAATCCCAGCATGGTCAGATGGAGCCGTAACTCACAAACCAAGACAGAAGTTTGTTTCCTAATGTGTTCCTGCAAAGCTGCCTGTGGGACCCCATTCCCAGAGCTCCAGAGCACATCCAGTGTCAACACTACTCCTCCCAATGCGATTTTTGCAGTTTACTGGACCTGAGCTCCCATTCTGGGGAAAGGTAAGGACTAATCACTGGCTTTGCTTCAGAAACGGTCCTGTGAAGGTGTGATCTCTAGCCCTGCAGGACCCGAGCAGCGATCCCAACTACGTAGCACACTGCAGGTGCCTTTCCTACTCTGCTTTCTCAGCCTTGAGTTTTTGCTTTTTAATTTCCTGTGGCCACCCCACTGTCAGAGGGTCTCCCAGGGATGGTGTTTCCCATGTGCCAAGGACCGGGTTGGTGTGGGGGACAAAGTTAAATCAAGCTTGACACAGGGAAGTTACCTGCAAAGTGAAAGCTGTTTCGTGACGGATTATGGATCCTGAGGAGAAGACGGCACAGCCCAGGAAGCCGTATTTTGGGCAGCTGCCCAAGCTGTATCGTCACAGAGCAGCACAGCTCCAGTGATGCCATCACCTGGAAAAGACCCAAACCCTGCGCCCTGGCTACTTTTGTTCAGAGCGGAGCCGATTATGCTCTTCACAAGGGAAGGCGCCTGAGGCTGAGTTTTCTGGCCCTGATCCAGCGCCTGTCATTAAATCCTTGCTGTATAAATTTCCCATGACGCTCCAGCTCGGTCAGGGAGATTGTGCACCCCCTCAGCATCCTGCACTCGCTGCACCAGCAGCACACGTGCAGGTGGAGGAGAGCTGGGGAGATGTGGAGCATGGAGTGGGTACGAGCTGGCTGGTGGGGATTTAGGGAGCTATGTGAAGCAGAGTCCAGGTTTCTCAGCATCGCAGGGCTCCCCTGCTCAGCTCTGCAGGGAGCAGCGACCTGGAGATGCTGCTGAGATGGGGCAGGAGATGGAGTTCAGTGGGGGTTCACCAGAGACTGGGGATGTGGTTCAGAAATGCTGGGAATCCTGTCCACAAAAAAATGCACCAAAAACCCTCAAAAACCAAAACTTTCAAAATAAAAGATGCTTTTGTAATGAAAGAAATGCCTGGTACCTGCAAAGCAAAGGACAGCCCCAGAGTGCCATCGCTTCCTGGCCCATGCAGGGAGTGGCCAGCAGCAGCCGAACAAAACGAAGCAGGGCCGGAGGCAAAGGCAGCGCCCGGGAGCCCAAGGGCACACAATGGCAGAGCTCCCATGGCATCCACGGAGCCAGGAATCCTCTCATGAGACCACCTCTGAAGTCAGCACTCGCTGGAAAAGAAAGCAGAAGCCGTTTATTCACTATTTTTATTTTATTATTATTAGTGTTGCACAGCAACACCCACAAAAGGCACTCACAGGTCTGTGGGGTGCTCTGCAATTTAACAAGAAGCTGTGGCTAAACAAGCACTCATGTAGAAAGTATGAGCGTTTCAAAGCCATCCTCCTCTTTTCTGAGTATTTTTCCACCTGCCGGGATCCTCAGAGCACCACTTCTGCACAGCTCTATGCCACAGCTGGGCAGTGCAGCTCTCTCAGCTGCTTTAGTCAGTGGGGACTTTTTTCCTCAGAGTATGTAAATAAATATCAATATTCTAAACCAAAGACCTCCCAGTAACTAAATATTATTTATCTTAAATTTATCTTAAAACTAAACAGCTTTGTCACATATGTACAATAATAAAGAAACAAACTACAAAAGAGGAATTTTATTTTATTGGTTTTATTCAAAGCGCGAGCATCACATATCATTTTCTAACAACAGAGTTTTCACAGTTCATTAGAGACGCTGTCAAAACTTTGGGTGAAGCTCGTTTCACTTCCCCACCAGTAACAGGAGACAGCAGAGCCTGCTTGTTTGTTTTAGTTTTGTTCATTCCTCACAACAGTGACCATTTCCAAACCATATCAGGGAAATCCACTGCTTTGCTGGGGAAAGGCACTGGTAAGCAAAGAACATTTGTGCACGTAGTCTGAATTTGGGTCTTTTTAGGTATTAACTAATATATATCTGAAGTAGGGGTACAGACAATAAACCCCAGCATCTTACTTCCTGTGACCAATTAGCACATGACAGCGCACTTGCTAAGGATTAACAGAAAACACCTTTCTTATTTTATTGACGTGAATCCTTGCACCGCAGCGAGAGCCATTTTGTGTCCCAAGAGACCACACACCTCGCCTATACACCCGATATAGATTTTGGCACTCGTATACCTCCCTTCTCGGTAGCTGGTGGCTGTGCTGCCGGTGTCATCCGAGCAATGCGCTCAGGCATTTCGGAGGTGTCAATCTCCCAGGAGCTCTGCACCCCGAGCTGCTTGCAGGGCATGACGGCGCACGCTGGGGACACTTGGCAGTGAGAGGCCTGAAGCAGGTTGAAATCTCCCTGCCAGCAGTGGAAATCTGTCTTGGTGAGGATCATCGGATAAAAACCAAGATTTCGAAACCACGGAAGAAATTATTTTAAAGCTCGTCAGTGGGATCTGCAGCTCCTGAAACAATGTTTGCAATGAGTAATTGTAGCTAAAAAAGAAAAAAGAAAGGGTGAGCATAGCTTCAGCCGAGCCCAGCTTCACAAGAATCCTGCTAATGCCGCTTCCTCCACTGCCGGCAGCTCTGGGCACCCGGCCAAGCTACCCCCCACCCAAATCTGGCAGGTACGGGAGCATTACAACACAAATAATGGCTCAATCCTGCACGGTGCTGAGCACTGACCCGGCCCAGTCAAGTACTTAAGTTCATGCTTCATTTAATGATGTGAGTGCCAGGAGCTCACTGGGACTTTTTGGTATTGGCTGGACCAGAGGTAAAAGTTTTCAGCAACTGCAGGATCCAATCCTGCATCTCGGATGGGAAATGGTTCTCAAGCACACAGCAAGAATTTTGCTGGATACAGCTGCTAGGTTGGGGGTGCCAAAAGGGCAGCTGGGTTGGAATACCCATTGGACAAGTGCAGAAGAAACAGAGAAATGCAAAGCCAAACCGGCAGAGATGGAGGGACCAGGCCAGCAGGGACTGACTCGTCTTGGCTGCTCTGACGCTGCCTGAGGCGCAGAGACTTTCACATCCATAGTGGGGAAGTGGCCAGGCACGGGCCAGGCTTGTGTGGCAGCTGCCACCAGCCTCAGCTCCTGTGGGCTTTGGGAACTCCAACACGTGCGGGTGGGCTCCTGCTTTCATTCCAGCTTCGTTTAGTTTCCAGAAGAGGATTGTTCACAACTTATCTGCTGCTTGTTCATCTGGTACATCCTCAGGCAGAGCCAGCAATGGCAAAGGACAAGCACAGCAGCTGCAGGGGTCTCTCAGACTGAGGTCTTAAAAGCCAACAAAACTAAGCCACTCTTTTTACAAAATATCTTGTCTTGGGGGGGAAATCAGGGTTACAAGGAATGAGGGATACTATTTAAATATAAAATATTGGTGGACACTGTATACAAGTTGGTTACACCGAGGCAGCAGCTTTGTCAATAAACTGAGCCAGCTTCACATCTCTCTTGGTCAGTCCACCACAGTCATGGGAAATCAGAGTTATCTGAACCTGTCAAAAAGGAGAAGAAAGGGGTTACAAAGCCATTTTGATCTCTGCCGCATAGGCTGAGCAGCAATTCATGGGGAATGCTGCGTGTCCCTGTAGTGAGCTGGTTTTACATGATGCTCCCAGCAAGCAGCAAGCTGGACGTTCACTGCTTACATGAACCAAGACATGTTGTAGGTGAGGAGGCTTTAACAGAGCCTGAAACCTAACCAAAGCGAGCCCCTTTGCAGGATAAAACAGGCGTTGCATTCTTGGGCTTCGTCCAAGAAGAGGTGTCCGATTAAATAACTCATTCTTTACATTTAAATTCCATGGATCAGTTTCATGAAGAACCTGGGCCAGTGACCAAGCTGCCAACAGCCAAGGTAAAGGCTCACAGGTTTTGTTAAAAAGCAGCACCCTGAAGGTGAAAAAAATGTTAAGCTTGCTGCAGATTAATTTCAAAAAGAAAAACAAACGGACTGGTGCATTTTGCTATGACGCAGCTGCCTGCATGGGTTTGTTTAGACTAAGCCAGATGACAAGTTGGGTGTTACTGTGTCTCACCTTTAACTGAGATATTGGGAAGAGAGAGGAAAAAAAGAAAAATTTGGAATATTCTGGAAAGCCAAGAAAATAACGAAGAGTAAGTGATCCGGACTTTGTCCAGTGATCACTTAATGTCCTCTTAAACAGGGTGACCTAAAGGAGGAGCCTGTGCTGGGAAGTTAGGGGGGAGAGGTGGGGATGTCCTGCTCTGGGAGTGGTGGTCCCCAGCCGCAGACTGCTTGTCCACGTGTCCTTTTAGTGTATTTTTAGGACTGACATATAATCACCAAATTCTAAACCAAACAACTTGATACAATGCAATGAGAAGCATCAGAAAATAAAAACAAAGGCAGAGCAATAATTTCCCCCTTCACACAGCACCTTTCATCCAAGGGCTGCAGTGTACCTTGTAACCCTTGTAACTACGAGACCACCATCAGTTAGGTAATATTATAAACAAATTTTATAAGCTGCTATGTTGAGACATAGAAGCCTACAATTTAAAAAAAAATCAAACCGAAATGGAGACCGCCAGGCTCCCATTTAGGTACCCACACATCGACGGTCTTCTACCCTGCACTGCTGGGCTCCCAGCTTGTTGCACAGAAAGGAATGAAGGTTGGTGAGTGCACAGTAATGCCAAAACAGGCATTTATTCGGGTTGGCTAAACAGGAGTCTAAAGGCTCCTATTTTATTTTTCGATCTCAGCCAGAGAGGTGAAGTGACAGGCCCAAAGCACACAGCTGGCAGCAAAAAACTGCAAAGAGCTTGATTCCTGGGGCCATATCACCACTACAAATACCTCAATGTGTCTTTAAACTCTCAAATCTCTTTATAAGACACAACCTCCTTCCATTCCCCTAATCTCCTTGTATGCAAGCTACAAAAAAAGGCAGAGAGAGTGGGTCAGTGGTTTGGTCTCCTTAACTTGCCATGCCTGTAATGAGGGCTGGCAAACACGTTACCTTGCTGTAGACATTAAACCATTCTGGGTGGTGGTTCATCTTCTCTGCTTGTAGAGCGACACGCGTCATAAATCCGAAAGCCTAAGGAGAGAAAGAGCAAAGATGAAAATACTCCTCCAGCTGCCAGGACTGCAAGATTCACTCCAAAACCTCAAAAGCTCCTAGAGATGCTCCAGATTTCCGCACCTCAGGTCTGTGTGTGTGAAAGAAGCATTGCACTTTCTTGTGCCACCGATGCATCTCCTGAGACTGCTGAAATCATCAGACCCCAGCACATCACTCTGCTGAACGTTACTTACTCCAAGATTCAAAGCCATCGCACAAGTTTTACCTTTGGCATCCAACAGTGGTTTTAAACATCCACCCCAAGGCCCTCACCCCTTACTGTGTCTTAGAAATGTGCCGCTTCTAATTAAGCACCACGCCACAGTATTCCTGTACTAGACAGATATCAATTCCAGAAACACATCCTTTCTCGTAACTGTTTTCCTATTTATTTTACGAGAGGGAGAAAGGTGGCAGGTGGGTTTGCTCCTCTGCTTTATGAGAAAATATTTTCCCTTAAAATGAGTTAAAATAGGTTTTCCAATCCTCTGCCCCTATATTCTTCCCAGTACACTCCCCCAGGACGCAGGTTTTATCACAGGCTCAAGAAGAAAATAATAGCAGGTCCTTGCCAAAATACTTGGGAGAAAATCACTGCATTATAAAGAAAATTAGAATGTCCATGTAAATCAAGAATGCAATTACGCAGTGGGGCCCGAAGGGCCTCAGTGCGTGAGCGGGACGCCTCTGAGTCAGCGGGCTTTGTTCATGCCGACCTCCATCCATCGGGGTTCAGGACCTGAATTAACATGCAAAGCAAAAGTAACATCCACATTACAGTCTGGTTCATATTATAATTCAACAAGCTCAACAAAACCCTACCTGATTTAGGTAGGTTTTTAGTGCTAATTTATGGAAGAGAATGTATACAGCCCGCATTCCATCAAGCGACGGCCGTTTCAAACAAACATGTGGTCAATGAATAACATATAATGGTTGATAATAGTTTCAGTCTTTTTTCCTCTCACAAATTACAAAAACCTTTAAGTAAAAAAAAATAAAATAAAATTGGTGCCTGGAAGAAGTATGACTTTGTTAGTCGCTTTGCCAGTCAAATGAATGCAAACGTTATAATCAGAGAAAATCATTCCAATGAGGTTTGTCATTTGGAAATCACCAAACTGTCAGCAATTAAAAAGCTTTTTTCTTTGACCCAAGAGCATTCCAAAATTCAGGAAAATCTAACTTCCCTTGAAGCTCTCGCTTGGTTTAGTTTTACTTCGAGTGAACAATTACTTTCAAAAATCTGTAAATGTTTCAGCAGCTTGCTTTGAAGCAGAAAACTGCAAGTTGTGCATTAGGTGTTAGCCATGTTTTGGAAAACTGCTGCATTAATAGTGCTGAAAGATATTTGATTTAAATGTTTTTAGAGTGTCCACGGGCTTAATAGTAATGCCATCTCAATCACAGCAATCTGGACACAGAAGTGTCCCCAAAAGTTTAAAGAAGCAATGCACCTGCAACTAGACTGCCTCTGTGCAAACAAGCAGTAAGGGAAAAAACACATTAAACTCAGGAAAACCCGACCAGGTTCATGTATGCTCTAGCAAGGTCTGTCTGTCCATCTGAGGCATTAATCCACCGATGTATATAACACAGGTTTCACTACACAAACACAATTCATTGATGGTGTGACAAGAATCACCGCTTCAACACAAGGCAGACAGAGCGAACTACACAAGCAAACAAGTCCACCACATCAACCTGCTCTGCAGACCTTCCTTCACGCTTTGTGATGACAAATCCTCCTCGACCTGTGGACCACCACGCCAACCCACTCCCTCTTCCCCTGCAGACAGTAAAGTCTCCAGCTGGATACAACGGACATAGATCTTAATTCATCTTCCGAAAGATGCTCAACTTGGGGCTGTCCAAGTCACAAAAACGAGTTTATTCTGGCACAGGTCCTGCTGCCCACTGGTGCAGCTGACCACGACTGCCCCAGCCAGGGCAATCTGGTGTCACAGTGAAGGATGAAGCACGCCTGCCCGCCAGACATGTCCACCTTTCTGCACGCCCCGCTCTGCTCAGAGACGTTCTCCCTCATTGCACATTACCCAAAACAACTTACTTCTTGCGTTTTAGTTTATTTTAATTAAAAGTAAAAGTATCTCCCAGTAACAAAATGAGCTACAGTTCTACCGAGCAATTTCATCAGCGCAATCTCCATTAAGGTCTTAAATACTTCCTTTGCTAATTAAATGAATTGGAACGCTATTGTTTATGAATCACCTTTATATTTGTAGAGCCATAACCTTTCTTTGGGAAAATACAATCGCCTCTAGAAGGAAAAGATATTTAGGTTTGATTAGATCTGAAAACACTATTACATAAAATCAGTTTGGACATTTCTTCACGTCTTGAAACTTGATCGGTAATTTGGTCTAATTGGTGATCAAGGAAACTATCTTGTGATCAATTAAAGTAATTACCACATTCCGGCAACACAACCAACCTTAATTTGAGCAGGAGCCTGCACTTCTTCAACTTTAATTAAAAATAATGAAAATTATTAAGCAGTCTGCAGTGCAAGATCATTGTCAAGACAGCACTGGTGGGCAGAGTTTATCAGACCATCACACTTTTCCTGATGAAAGTGGGCCAAGTACTCTACTCACACCAATAAGACCTAACACAGCCTTGATTTTCACTATATTGAGTTCTGCAGCCCCTCGGCCACTTGCAAGAACTTTTTCCATCAAAATAAAAAAAGAGGAGAGAGAAAGGATTTGTGCATTTTCTAGAAGCCATAAAGAAGCACTAAAAAAGGCTTTTATGCATTAAATATTAGAAAGTATTCTGACATTTCAGTATTAGGCAGACATTTTCAACCTAATCCTTTTAGGATATTTGGGCTAAAATAACATCCAGACATACAGGTTACTCTAAATAAGTAGATCATGTCACTCAAGTGATGGCAGAGCACAGAGACCCTGTACTGAACCATGAACAGCACAAGAAGAGGTAATGGGTGAAGCAACCCTGCGCAGACAGGGGATGCCTTGATTGGGCCAGGACATGTCTTCCCTTCATGTCTTTAAGATGATGAAAGAAAGAACTAAAAAGTAATGGTGTTTCAGTTGTAACATCACTTCTAAAATAGGTTTTAAATACTAGCAGCCATAGCATGTCTCCATGAGATAAAAATCAGGCTACTTGTAGAAGAGCAAGTTAACCTAATAATGTAAAAAAAAAAACCCAACAACAAAAAAACCAACTTTAAAAAAGGCAGCTATCACATAATGCTTCAGGACTGGCCAAACTGCTTTTGAAAGTGACAGAATATGCTATCATAAAATAAGACTTAATGCAACTTTTGCTGCCTGAGAATGGGAAAACACTTTACTGTCAGAAATAAGAGGGAAGATGAAATTCCATCCGTCCCTCTGCACCGCACAGCGCTGCACGGCTCCAGGAGAACCGCGGCATCCCGGAGCTAATCTGCTATTATTCTTCCTTTCACACTTCTTAAGCAAGGAATCAATTAATCTTAATACTTTTTAAACACGCTGCTTTTGTAAAATGCTTGCCAACATTATCTTGACGAGTTATACATCAAAGCAACACAGGTCGATATGTCGTGCTAATATATCACCCGCCCACGAGTCCCCCGTGATGGATTACCCCAGTGCAACTCCAGAACAACGCAGCTGACAGTACTTGACTCAAAAGTGGAGATGTTCAACTAAAACAGCTGAAAAGCTCAACAATATAACCATACACACTTTTTATTTATTTGTTTTAAAATGCGTACGCTATGAAGAGCGTACCCGGGCTTCTTAAAACCTTGGGACGCTCAGCCAAGGAAACCATATGCTAATCACAAGTACATTAAGGTTTCTGCCTCCCATCTGTCATTATAGCGCTGGAGGTAGCATTAACCCTGACCTTCTGCAGCACGAGGGCTACCTGTCTTCCCTTCCCCACCCACCCGGGCTGCATCTGTATCATTTATCCCTGGGAAACTGATAAATAAAACAAGTTATAGTGACATTGGCACACAAGGCAAGAGATGACGATGCCTCACACATTTGCTTTCCGTTCACCCAAGTAGAAAACACCCAGCATATAGCACATGTTCTCCTTAGCAGTTTGACACTTAAAACAACAATAAACTCAAATCATTAAGGTTCACTTCCAAAGTGCAGAAGCTTTCATATATCCAGCTGACGTTACTACCTAATAGTGAGCTACGGGTCAGCATATAAAAGGAAAAAGCTCTTTTAATGTCGAGCTAGTTTAAGTTTTGTTTAGTTAAGTAACGAGAGTTTGATTTAATCTCATGACATTTTCTGTTGTGCTGTCAAGAAAAATCCAGGGTTTGTTTTATTTTGATTCTATTTACTCCATGAAGAAAGACTTTCACCTTATAAATACGCAAAAATCATCTTACAAGGCCATATTCTTCATCTGAAAGTGACAACATGGTTAAATAATAAGTAAAGAGGAATCCAACTAGGACTTAGGAAGGTGATGGCAGCACAGGGGGACAGGTATTCGTTCTCAAAACCACGTGCCTACTTTGAGAATCTTCCCTGTTGCCACCATCATTCAGCCTGAACCATCCTCAAGGACACCGGATCCATGTGGCATTACATAGTTGCCTCTTTTCTTTTTTTTTTTTTGGCCTTGTCTGGATCAATCTACAACATAAACCAGGGGAACATCTTCCCAGTGCTCTTCCCCTTTTTAATAACATTCCAAGAACAGCGGGACAGTCCTAAAGAACACAACTAAATCACGACCTAAAATTGACCTGAACTCAGATTATTCACCTCCCCTCCTCTCCGGTGAGAGCACAAGCAATGGAGAAGCTGGCTCAGGCGTTGAGCCCGTGTCTCCCTGCTCACTCCATCACAGCCCAGCAGGGTCTGAAGGTGAACAACACCTAACAAACCAAAGGTAGATATATTTTTTCCCTCCTTTTTAATAGCTTAGGCAGCAAAATATCGTCAACTCAGTCAACCTTCCCATTCTCCAAGCATTGTTCAGGATTGGGGAAAGCAGCAATCCTACCTCTGAAAGACACGAGAAAAGGGAAAGGATGGAAGGGGAATACTACAGACATACTGTGGTGTACTGAGATGCCATTTCTGCCTTCATAATGAAATGTGAAACTAAAAGAAACCCCACAACTACAATTTCCAACTTAACTGTCTATGCTTTTCTGCGTTTACAATATACTTTTAAAATCTGGAGCTGACTGCTTGCACCCCCATATTTATCTGCATACATCATTTATACAAAAGCGAAATGCTGCTTTGTGCTCTAAAAAAAGTTACCTATTTATATTCGTATTCCAGCTGTAAACACTGCTCTCCATGTTAGATCTGCAGTGGCGTATGTGAAAACCTTTACACCATGTCCTACAAAGAACGCTGTTTCTGTCTCCCAACACTTGTTTACAATTATGTCGGTGAAGAAACTAGCTCACCAGCTCTATATCAAACATTTCTGACAGCAAAAGCACAAACACTGATCTATTCTAAGTAGTTTGCCACTCTATGTAATCTTGGAAAAGGCATTCTTGCCTTTGATTCTAAAAATGTTTATACTTCATACATTATGCAAATAGTTTTTATATATTAAGAAATAATGCAAGCAAAGCTCAAGTTAAATTAAATTCTTCAACAATAACCTTGCCAAAGTACTGATTTTCCTATAAAAAAGAATTATTCCAATTTGTTGATCTTACATTGGATGAAACATACTGTAACAATCTTCATAATTTATGTCCTGTTGGGACACTATGATTTAAAGTAACATAATACAGACCAGCATCACTGCTAATCTAAACCACCTGACCAGATAAACAACAGTTTCCCCTTCTCTCTTCACTGAGGGTATTTCTGTTTATTGTCATATGATTTACCAATTTGACAAACATGAAGAATAAATGAAGGCAAAGAGAAGCGGAGCTCGGAGGCACGGCCTCTCCTCAACAGGGACGTTTCTCACACAGGTACCGGTACAATGTCAAGAGCTGCAGGAGATGACAGAAGGCAATTTCAGGAATGCTGTCCCAGAAAAAGCCCAAACCCCTCGGAAGTTTATGCTCGCTCGGCACAATCCAGACCAGGTGCAGCTCTCAACAGGACACCGTCCCGATGATGCTCGAGATGCAGCTCTCCAAAACAGGCCTGAGTCAAAGGCTTCATCTTCCAAGCTCAGCAGTGACCTAAGCTAACATCACTTTGTCACAAAGCAGGTGCAAGCATAACTTGCCCCATCTGAGATTCAACTGGTCTGAAAGACAAACACAGATTTTCTGCTAAGGCCAAGGGACACGGATCAATGCAAGAAAAGGGACTAAGAGGAAGGCAGAGAGCACTGATCTGCTCTTAAGGCCTTCTCCTTGCTTTGCTTTGCTTTCCTTTTCCCCTCGTGTTCCCGAAGTGCGTGAAATACCCTTGTGTGCAACCAGCACAACAAACCTTAACTTTATCTTTTCCAAGCCTGTTTATATCTGGATTTTCATAACTGCTGATTTTAGACCTATTTTTTCTCTTATTGGTGATAATAGGAGGCAAAATTTTACATCTGTTACCTACTTCCTTGTCACATCTTAACTTTTCCAGCAGCCTCGGTGCTGAGGAGCAGCAGAATTTTCCTATTCTCATTTTTATTACAGTAAGTGACTGCAGCACCTGGATTTCATGAACAGGAAGAAAGTAGATAATATTCTCAGTGATTCAATGAACAGACTTCATGCAAAATTAATCACCTATTCCACCAAAAAGATTTATTGACTTGACGGAGTAGAAGTGAAAGGACACAGAGGTGTCTTAAAGCAGCATAAAAACTTCTGTAAGAGATAAAAGTTTCAAGCCTAGACTCCACTGGGTCAATACAACCATATTACAAAATACACTCATTTGCTTATAGGTAGATAAAAATAATTATAGTTGTTTATAAAGACTAATAAGCAGACATACTAAATCCCACTCAAGCCTGGAACAAGGCCACATGGTATTTCTGATATATCAGTTCATACAGAAATACTCGAAATAAATGCTTTTTTTCCCCCCTTTTTTTCCCCCCAGTTCCAGTTCCTCAACACTTCAGACTCATAATTTTTTAAAATGTACATCTCTAAAATAGATTTTCAAGAAAAAGAAGGAAAATAATCCCAGGCTTTAGGACTGAACTAGAACATGGAAGACATCCTCCAGTCATGCAGTCAGCTCAATGTTACTCTCCAACTCCCAGGCCATTTCAGTGTGCTTTGTGCTCAAAAATGGAATATAAAGGTTGCGCTTAAGAGGTTTACATCAAATAAAATACCTATTTCAAGAAACATGACTTTTTAAAATGAGCTTTTTGCACCCTACCTAAAAACCTTAAATAACACAGTGAAGCTCCCATTAACTGAGCACCTGCTAAAGCAATCAGTCACTTAAAATTATAAACTCTCTTGGCTGCACAACTGAAAGAGCAATGATAATTTTACTTGTTAAAGCAAATGTTTGGCCCAGCAAATCAAACCCCCGGCTGTACTGTAATAAAGCCATCACACAAACCACTATAAAAATAAACCAGTAACAAGGTGTGGATAGTCCCCAGTTCCAACCTTTTGAATTCGGGCACCCAAACCCTCTGCTAAGGCACTCGCTGATGTGCTTCGTGCTGCACGAGGGTGTTGCTGCTCGGGCAATGAACCACCCTCAACTGCACGGTGCCAGCCCATGACGTGAAGCCATTGTAAAACAGATCAAATAAGAATTAATCTAAGTGAATGTTCTACTTTAAAAAGGCGTTTAAATCATCTGACTTTTACAGAGCTCAGGTACAGTGCAGAAGAACAGAGAAGTTCATTATCCCATTGCACCACATTTTGGGTGAACAGATCTGGCTACAGCAGAACAAAATACTCCTCTTTTCCTCAGTGTTTCTTTTTTACTCATATGCGAAGGAATGATTTCATTCCACAGACATGAAAGCAAAGCTCATGTGCCATACATGCTGTTGATAAGAGGGGAGAGCGCAGACAAAATTTCCAGTCTTTTGGCCAAGATTGCACATACTACCAGTTTAATACCCAAGATGATCTCTGCTGAGTATCCAAGGCAAATCATATCCTGCCTCTGGTAATCCTCTAAATCTCTGCCATTTATGATTTCAAGAAAACATCAAAGAGTGATAAGAAAGGCATTGCTTTATGATGATGAAGAGAAGCAGCAGCTGCTCTCGTGACCATTTCATCTTCCACTGTCCTCCTAGCCACTGCACTGTCAGCTTTTTTGTTTTGGTTTGTTCTAAATACAAGGTCAACAATTCAAACATGCAACAGGAAAATCTTGATGGAGGTGTGAGGAATTTGGAGAGGTCTTCTGATCACCCTCCTGGCCAAGCCAGAATCTAAAAAGACCTAAACCTGTGAAATAAAGCAAACTGAGGAACATTCGCCGCAGATCCAGTCAGGGAATCATTTCACTCATCCGAGCTGCTGAAAGTGTCCTACTGTATTGTGAGGATGGGTCTTCACATTTGGATGTCTCTTGGAGTAGTATAGAGTAGACAATATGTGGGGGCAGTGAACTCAGCAGGAGACTTACCTGGGCCAGCACTGGCAGGCTTTTCATTTATATTGCCCTATAAAATTCAAATATTATTTTGCAGACAGACATTTCAAGGCTAGAAGTGACAGATCCTTTGAAAAAAATGAGTAGAAGAGAGCAAGCATCTTCCCAGACAGCACGTTTCTCTTCAGGGCTTCCTTCAACCTCCCAGCAGTTGTGCCCCTTGCCTGGTTTGCCGTGCCTGTCCCCTACATGATCTGCAGGTCACCTCGACCTGTGCTTCATCTCCCATCTCTGGTGTTTGGAAGAATGGCTGGAGCAGGTCACGAAGAAGTGGACAAAGGCAGCTACATTAAGTTACATGATTAAGAACAAGGATCGCCTAACTGCTAACAATACAGATAGAAACTACACTCAGCATTTTCAATTGTCTTCAGACCCCTCCGTGTGCTCCATGCACATGCCTGGAAGTGGCAGAGTACACCTGATGTGCAATATTTTGAGAGGTTCCATGCGTTTTTTTACTAGGACACAAAGGTTCCTCCGGGCAACCCACACCATTTGTGCATCGGCACATTAGGAAACAGAGAGATGGGCTCACAAGGGAAGAAAAATACCTATTCTGAGTCCACCACTGAATGTAAGATTTGCTTTAGAAATTCATACGAGCACACCACAAAGAGAAACCATTTACACACCTCTTTTTTTATTAGATTGGGCATTACAAGCTGCATGCACAAACACAATGTCCTGGCCTTGCACAGCTAACAGGATTTGTTCTTGCCACAAGCACCCACCCATGGTATCACAGAATAATAATTCTCCCAACCAAGGACACCTTGGTCATACACAGACATGTATTTAACTGTCTACTGTTCTTCTCATCACAGCACAAGGAAAATCACACTGGATCATGAAATCAGGACTTCCCCCTCTGATCCTATGAATAAAAATTGTTTTCCTACAAAGCACCCTTAGCAATAAATAAACCCAATGGTGCGGTGCTGGCTTCGCATGGGGCTCCCCGCACATCAGTGCGTTACCCACCAAACCCTCCAAGACATCACAGGCAGCTTTGTGTTTGTCCAAAGGAAATTTTCATGTCAGCCCAACAAAACTAAAGGAAGAAAATAGCAAGGGGAGGAGGAAGAATAGAAGCTATCCCCCCAAAAAAAGATACGTGAAGTGGGTTTGGAGCTTTATAAAAGGAATAAAAAAATTGCACTCGCCTCAACCCGATAAACTGCGGCCCTGCCAGTGGCTTTTCAGAACAGATGTAACGTTTTAGCCAAACGTGATTGTTTGTGAAAGAAATAATTCTGATCAAAACCCGAAATTGCAGCCAGCAGAAGCGCTGCACTTCGTCACGTTAATCCGCCCTGACGGGGAGCGGCGAGCGGAGATTCCTACTGCGAGAGGAGCAGATGCGAAAGGTCAGCGCCGGCCCGCGACTTCAAAACCCTTAACGTGTAAAACAGTGTGCATTAAAGCCTGAAACGGCTCACCGCGGGATTAACGGATGTTCGCTAAGTGGGTTTGATGTGCTTTGGCGAGTAATGGTTAATTTTTAAATAGGGGCGTTGCAGTTTTATTTTGGTTTATTCTGCCAGCCAGAGTCCACTTTTAATTACAATTGCAGAGGATAATATCCCAAAACATGTCTCTCCTCCATGGGAGTACAAGAAAGTGAGAGCTGCTCGTGCAAAAGGCAATTAATGGTTTGAAAAGAGTCGGGCATTACTCCAAAGGCAAGGGGATGCAAAAGGTTAAACAACCAAGACAGAGAGATGTGCCGTTTGCATTTAATCAGCATCTTTCCAGCACCCCCATAAAAATAAATTTTAATGCACAGAGAGCTGCAAGACACCAGGCTTCCTTAAATGAAAAGATAAAAAAATATCCTGAGTGACCGCCTTCTTCAGAAGCAGCAGCATCAATCTTACTTGCATTTCCACAGATGAAGGCTTCCAACTGAATTCAAGACTGTGACATTTTCCAAAGGTGGTTTAACATGGAAAGAGCCCGAACTTTAGTTAAAATCAAGTGGACCTGCTCACTTTTACTCTTTGTTGGTACAAATGTACAGCAGTCCTGCCCACGTGGCTGACACAACATTTGTTCCGTTTAATTCAAACAGAGTGAACGATCAATTTGTGCAGCTGAAAAAAAAAAGAGAGGAGAAACATTTCTTCTACTCCAAATCTACAAGACATCTTGCGAAATCCAAAAGGCATTTTGACAAATAATTTCTTTTGCACTTTCAGATCAATGCACGAAATAAGCATAAGGCAAATGCTGTAATACTTTTTACTTGAGTGATAATAAATCCATCTTTTAAGGAAAGCATTTGTATTAGAGCCAACTGGAGAGCAGCCCAAAGGTCAGCTGGGCAGATTTAAGCAGTGGTCTGCGTAAATGGAGATATAACAGGTCTACTCGTCAGGCAAAACTCGGCAATTAGAAATGCCACCACCCCCAATAATTATAAACAATAAAATAATGGTTTATTCTAGGGAGAAATATGACTTAGCTCATCAAGAAACTGTAGGGATGCTCATTCAAGTCACAAGAAAAATTAAACTGATGCAACTTTTACAACACCTGCAATGGGACATCTTGCACGATGGAGGAGATGAAGGACACATCTCCACTCTGAGTGTTCAACTTAAACGTGTTTATTTAAATACGATTAATGTCGTGACATTTTAAATAATCCCAGCAGCCCAACGCTGGTGGTACTGCCACGATGATGTTAAAATGGTGACACTGCTACTGTAACTCATCACAAGCAGACGGGACACGAGGGTGCTGGGACCTGTACACAGGGACTGTGGACAAAGAGGAGATGAGATACCCCGCAGTGCAAAGAGGAGCAATCACTGCTCATCACCTGCCTGACTTTTATCAGACATTAATTTTTCACATGCATTACAACCGTGAAGTTTTAATGAAGGGACTGAAGGACAAAACGATGTTTCCCAGACATACAAGGAAAGGCTAATTGTGAAGAACTTTAGAAAACGTAAGAGGCTGCTGGTGCACTAAGGCAAGTCTATTTAAAAGGAAAAAAAAAATGTTTCCAAGTGCAAAATATTGGTCTGAAAATATTCTGGAGCGCTGGCTGACTTTACATATGGTTTTGTACCTGTTAGTCACACAAGCCATAAGAAGAAAATAAATCCTGTATTTCCCAGCACCAAGGATTTAATTTCTGTCTAGGTGGAATGCAATTACATATTTCCACCACTATGGACTTCCTGGCTTTGCAGAATTTCCCACCTGTAGCAAACGGCTGGCTGCCAGGTAAGTGGATGCATCACTGGAAACAGGACATGCTGAGCAGGGCACCAGCATCATCTCCTCCTCCTCCAAGGCCGGGCAAGGAGACTCCTAAACTTCCAAGTGAGCCATCTCCCTGGAACTTGGCCTTTCCTTTCCCCCAGAACCTGAGCCCTCTGTCTCTCATGGGCAGTGCCAGGCAGCGGTGCAGGTGGACCATGCCCAGGTCCCGCAGATGCACCCTGACTGGGAGGCAAGAGCGTTACCTAGTTGACCACAAGAATAAACTCAAGGAAGGGACGACCATCCAGAAATCCTGTATTTCTACCGTGCTCCATTCCGAGACACTTGAGCCAGTTCATTCGCTCCATTTCAGCCTGCAGGTTAACCTCTGCCAGTTCCAGAAACTTCACTATCAGTTTCTAATAAAAGAAAATGTCAACAGCCAGATACACCAGAAATTCATTATTTTCAGACACAAAGATCTTCTCAACTCTGTAAACCCACTCATAAATAATTCTGATTTACTGTAAATCGGTTATTGTATTCATAAACGCAGGGAAGTTAGTGAACAACATAACTACTAAAAGAAATACTTTCATAACTTTGCAGGTGCACAAATCACAGCATATGAGAGAGGATTCAAAGTATAATGGAAAATGAAGCAGTTTAGGAAAGTCTATATGAGAACCAGCACCTACCCAGGCGGATAAAAAAAACAACATTCTTTTCATTCGACAGGCAATCCAACGCAAAACTCTAGCAGGAGGAGGAAGCGGACCGATACTACATGAAAAACAGCAATTCTTCCCCAAACGCATGAAAACAGGTTCGTCTTTTGATGAGCACAAGTGACAGTCGGGGGCTGAGGCTGCTCAGGCTTTGAGGTTAAACACAACTGACATAAACCACACCTGAATCCAATCAGTCCCCCGGCTCTGAGAAGATTCACACGCGAGGACTAAATTTGTCACAAATGGGTTGGTTTCCGATCCTCCTGTAGCCAACTCGCTTTATTCTGACCCCCATTTAACAAATCAACTTAATGGGCACTGGGAGTGCTATAAAACTTAACAATGGAGTGATTTTAACTTTTAAAATATAGTTATGAAGCAAAATGTTGGCGAGCTCCTTCAATACTGGAAATCAAATTAAATCTAGACATTTTTTAACAGTCTTGACAGATATAATCCTAGTTACCATGTAAATTTATGGTAAGCTGCTGTGATATTAGCCACAGGTGCTACTTTTAATATATGGCCCGCATCTGGCTGGGAATAAAATTTCTCAGAGGACTGAAAATGACCTCACTATCAGACAATGGAGAAGGAAAAAAACCCACAAGACCGCTGTGGCATATAAAAAGCTGGAGATGTGGCCTACAACCGAATATTTAACATAAAATTCATTTTAACTCTGCAGATCGTGGGTTAAAGGATATTATGTTTTCAATACGTAAAAGGCGTGGACGTATTTCAGCCAAACGGCCAAAAGATTAAATATATGAAGCGGCAATGAAATACACTGCCTACATCTATAAAAACAAGTTTCCCAATCTTTGATCAACGCAGAGGACAAAGCAATGTGCCAGGAGTAGAAAAAGGAAGGATCGACGCAGATTGCATTACAGGAACTGGCACCAAGTACCACCACCAAAACAAATCAGAGTACTCTCCGCATACCCTACCACGTTTGTTCAGGTGTGCAATTGTGACGTTACAACAAGGATGATCAATTTAAAGGGACAAGTCTGAGTATGTCTCCCTACAGCTAAGGGAAAATACTTTGCATTTCAATAAAAGGTGAGAAAAAAGGCATCTACTGTAACATGCTTTGTCTGTTTTCTTTTAACCTCTGGATTTCAAGCAATAGAACTAGAAAATTTAGAAGAGAAATGCGAAGTGAGGTTAACCATTTACTTAAGAGTTCTAGATGTCTTTGCACATCTTTAAGTAAGTTCTCAAAACCCAACAACTGCCACGAAGCACATGTGCTTCTACTCTCGCTAACACTGTCCTCCAAAGTGTTTCCTCACTGTCCCCTCCGCTCTGGCTCATCTTTCACCTGTGTCCTGCAGCCCCCAAACAGAAAACATTTTAAACAGCTATTTTAAATCTCTTAGAGAATATGATTTCCTGTCATTTTATAAAATGACGTTAGAGGTCTTATGGAGACTTCCTACATGTTGGTGTTTTGTTTTTTTTTTAAGCAACCTTAATTAAAAACTTACCCTATAAAAGAAAGCAGCTGTAAATGCTGAACCTGACCATCAGCAAACATACCCACCTTTGTAATTTCCTAACTGTGTTTTCTGCCTTTGCGTGATTACCTAAGGAAATGCAATCACACAGGCAGTTGCCCCTTAAACCCTCTGGTCAAATCCAACCAACTTTGACAAGAGACATGGAAGTCTCAAACTCGAGACATTCCTGCAAATTTGGTGAAAATGAGCAGCTGGGTAAAGGACCCAAATCGAGCACTCAGCACCCACCACCCCGACTCCTCCATAGCCGCCTGCTGCCTGCCCAGCCGGGACCAGGCTTGAGATGAACCTGGGGGAAATGCAGAGTTCTAACCCAGGTCCTCTCCCTTTGCAGGATCACCCCTCCCAAGTTGTACTGACCTGAAACACCAAGAAAATCCCAGGAACTTCCTGAGATACAGGCCAGGACATTGAGATCCTCGGACACCCTTCCCTCCCTCGATGACCAACTTTTGACATGAGTACCCACATTTCTGCAGTGCCTTTTCCGAGTTTGCAGAATGATAATTGGGAGAAGTTACCAGCATGGTCTGGAGGTGTAAATTAACTTTCTATCCCGATTCTGAATTCTACTTGGGCAGACTGGAAGCAGAGAGCTTGCCCCACAGCTGGAAGAGAAACGTTTTGTTTCAGTAGCACAAAGACCTGAGTGGACAAGACTTGAGGCTACACAGTGGCCTGAAAGCCTCGCTACCTGCTTTTCCCTTCCTGGCCCTGCATAAGCTCTCTGACGTGGCTGTGAGGTTTACGGGGGCTCACCAGCACCCAGACGTATGGCAGGGCTTGAGACTGGCTATGGAGAGGTACAAGCCCACTCGCTCTCCAAGATCTTGCTCACAGTCAGAGGTTTCCACCAAGCACACGCTCCCTGCATAAAGTGACTCAGCCAGGGAGCTCCTGAGCAAGCACACCCAAGCGAGGGTCCTGGAAGTGAAAGACTCAGATTTTAACTCATCGCTGCCTACCTGCTGTTCAACAACAGCAACAACGTGCAGCGAGGTGTAAGGAGGAACAGACGCACTGGTGCAATCAGCACGGCTCTTCCAGACAAAGTGCTCTCCTCTACAGTTGAGTTGTGTTTGCATTTCTGCCCCCACTGCTTCTGTATTTTGTATTTCATGCAAGACTCAGAACACCCACCCACCAGGAGCCTGTCTCACACTAAAAGCAAAGGGAACACATCCCTTTGATGATGCACCCATCATCAGCACTGCCCAGTCCAGGACGCCAGGACCAGCGTGTGCTGGGCTCCCAGAGCAACACAACCAACAAAGGGCTTCCAACTGGGACCCCAGGCTGGTTTCCAGCTTGTTTCAGAGAACTGTACCTCCAACGCCCATTTTCATGAAAATGTATCCTTAGACTAACAAACAGCACCGGTGCTTTCAAGTTCTGGGTTACAAACTAATTCCATAAGCCACAAGTGTCATTAGCTTGTCAGCCTTACAAAGACAGCCCACTGCTGATGGCTTTTAACCGAGCTAATCTCAGTCTGAAAGCTTCAGGAATCTAAATAACTCTTGTTTCACAGAAGTTTCATTTCACTCTCATGCTGAAAATAATATACATAAACCAAGCTCATGTCTACACATTTGCACGACTTTATAATAAAAGTTGTGTTTATATTCTTAACATCTGTTGACATACACAGACTTTGTAAACCTGGCATGGATTTTAAAGCCACAGAATTTTCCATGCATCATGAACATTATCTGCGAGAAGCAATAAAAAAGGCAATGAATACATTAATCATACCAATATCATCTGCAAAACATAAATCTGAAATACCTTTCATGTCAGCTCAACTATTCTTTCTTTCTTTTAAAAAAAATTTTACACACCTGATTTTACACCATCTGTAAAAGGGCAGCAGGAAGATCACCAAGGAAATGGTATTTCTCAGTCCTTTGACTTTTACTAAATACTTGCAGTTTAAATAATGTAAACAGAGTATTTATTACATGAAATGAAAGCAGTTGTACCTACAAGTTCAATTTTTTTCATTGCAGGACTAAATTCTCCCAAAGTGCAAGGCAGATATAGCTCCGCTTTTGTCATTTGATCCCTAGGTCGTAATGAACACAATATTTATTGATAGTTATCATAAACACAAGCATCAATAAGCATGCATCCGTAATTTTAATTTACTTTCAGCTTCAACCTATTGAAAGGCAAACCCTTGCTCTCTAGACCAGCACTGAACATCTCAGGATCAGCACATCAAGCCCTTTCCTGAACTGCGAAAACAGGAACAGCTTCTGCCCTCCACAACTGCACCTGGGGACACTGCAGTTCGGTCCTACAATGAGCTGGGGAAATTCTGCCTTCAGATATTCACAGACAACCTTGGTCCAACCAGAGCTGCACAGAGCACCCGCTCGCCCAGCTTGTTCCCCTGGCTAGGCACAGAAAGTTCAGTTCCAAAGCCAATTCCCAGCCTCTGCTCTCGTTTCTGCCTCATCCAGCATCCATGAAGGGCAACCAAGAATGACAGACTGCACTGGTATCTCCCAAACAATTCAAGTGGCATTTATTTTTAAGAGTATCCCTTCTAAGATGGCATGTACTAGAAGTATAAATTTACACTTCGTAATTTACTAATGGGCATATTTAACTATACTTATACTTCATATACTGGTACATGCTTCATCAAATTAGGAAGGCATACGGGTATCTACCTATTTTGTAAAACAAATCTACACAGTCAAAAAAACCCACAGCTGTATTATTTTGTGCCAAAGCAACGGGTTTTCTAGGTATTTCCTCATGGGGCACACTGATTTGTCTCTGGACCTGCCTGCTGGCAGACTGTCTAAGTCCATCTGATCCAGTTGCCTTATTTATTTATGGTGTGCAAAACTACTTTTTAATAAAATTGGGGGGGGGGAAGTAATTTCTAGCTGTGCTAAACCAACAAAGACTTTGGCCATGCTCTGGTAGAGATGCCATTTAATGAATATTTGAAGCACAGTGGCTGAAAACCTCAGATCTTCCAAGGGTTACGCTTATCTCATTGGTGTCAAAGGTGCTGAAGACTCCTGGCTCCTCCAGCTCTGAGCTGCCTGTGCGTCTCACCAAGGTTTCAGGTGACCTCCTCTCGTGGGCTTCCCTCTTTCCTTGCCCTCTGAATTATCTGATACAGTTTTATTTGTTCTGCCAGGCAAACATGTACTCAGGGCTCTGGAAGTGCTCCCTGGACCAGCACCATCCAGCACCACGCACTGGACTTTTCTGCAGTTATCTTCTCTTTTCCTTTCGCCCAGCTCAGAGGGGCTGGAAGCACCTCACCCACCTTCTCTCTATTGCCTGGACTTTCCTTACCATGACAATTACTGTCTGAAATGGCAAAAAAAAAAGAGCCAGCGTTACAAACTGTTGTTGATCTAGCTCACTGTGATCTCCTAAAAAACCATGGTCTGGGTTTCGGCACAGTCATGTAAATAAACAGCTCGCAACACTACTCCAGGTCCCTACACACACCGAGCAAGCCTGGAGCTCACTGCATCCCTCGCGTAGCGGGGAGAAGAACCAGCTCAGTGAGAGCCATCGCCCAAACAAAACCTTGGGTTTCCTCTCTCACCCGAGAAAGCGCTCACCTCTCCTTCAGAAACAAAACAGGAGGGAAATGCACACTCTTGGAATGTGACTTTTTTCTAAGCAGGGTTATGATTCCTCAGAAGGCAAGTTTTTAGGAGAATGCAGCTGACCGCAGACCTCAAGGTAAGTTCTGTATTTCCAAAGCAACTTTGAAACTGATGTCCAAGATGTGCTCTTGAGAGTTTGAGACACTGCTCAGGATCCTGACTCCAAACAGAAATCCAACGAGGTCTAACCAGCAGTCTGCCCTGCTGAAGACACGGTGAGATCAGCTACTACGATTTGTTCAAGAATATACCAGAACTCTGTCTTCCTGCTTAAAAGGTGAAGCATATCGCATTTTCCCCATGTTATCTGCCAAAAATTTCTGTTCTTGTATTTACCCATTTTTCTCAAGTTTCTCCCTAGCAAAAATGAAGCCCAGTGTCTGCCAATTACATATTTCCAGCATTCATTTACAAGTGCTAGTAATTGGGAAGAACAAAAAAGAGAATCAGTTATTATTTGTCTAATCCCATCGTACCAACCCTGACCCTACTATTATAATCAAGGAATTGTTACATTAGAATATGTCTACTTAACAACTACAGAACAGAATTAATCTACTCCACCTAATGAGATCAGAATCCGAGAGCAATCCACTGAGGCAAATCCAAGAGGGTTTGATCCCACAAGGATACTCCCCAATTTCTGAATATAAATATTTTCCCATCAGGAGCGTATGGAAATTAAAGCAATTACATTTCTTTTCTATTCAAAGTGGTATATAACAATAATTACCTGATTAAAATTTTTGAAATTGAACTCTTTGTAGATGGCATCTCTTCCTCCCAGCTCAGACCAGCCTGAAGCTTTGAGATCGAGTAGAACTTGGTTCCTCTCCTCTGCCGTCAACCAGTGCAACTGTGAAGACTATTGAGGAAAAAACCAAACGTGACACGAGTGAGGCTGAGGTTCTCTTTTGTACAGCAATCAGAAAACCACACGATGAAATTGTGGTTGTGTATTGTGGAAAGGTAAAGAGGTGAAAAATGCTCTATACGGTTTCTTACTGGTTATAATTTCACAGACCAGCACAACTTAAAACAGCCAAGAAATGCCGTTTCTGTTTCGTCAGCTGAGTTGAGCTGAGTGCTTTTGTACAAAACTAGTGAAGACCGACAGGCTTTTTCACAAGAATGAGCACGGACACCAGCATGCCTGGATCCATCCCTGGTTCGTCTGAATTACTCGGATGCTGTAAAAACCGAATTGATTTTCAAATACTCCATTCCGTCACATAATAAAGGATTATTGACATTATATGCTAAATGTGCAATTACAAGGTTAAAAGGGATATCAGGGGAGTATATATTTTAAAAGACAGAAGCAAAATAAGAAATTGTATTTTATACAACCAGTACGGTGCTCTTCCCAA
>NW_010200677.1:0-1765 GCF_000695765.1 Mesitornis unicolor | reverse complement strand
AGGAATGGGTTTAGAGACAGCACACGCTGCAGAGCTCTATAAGCAACAAAGAGTTTTTCAACTAACAATGAAAAGAAAAAAAACCTAAACCGATATAAACACAATTACAAACTACTGCAAGTTACCAGTATAAGCACCAGATTCTGCAAAGCACCTACGTTTAAAGAGGTCTTATTTTAAGCAAAAGGATCCTTCTGAAGCCCCTGGGAGCACAGACGTAACGGATTACACTCTGCTTAAGTATCTGAATCAGTGCCTGAACCTTGCACAGGCTGGAGCCAGAGCCAGATACAGTGGGAAGTTCTGTGGCGCGTTTGGAAAAGGTTTGATATTTTTCTTAAAAGCAGAGAGTAAGCGCATGGAGAGATCACTTAGATGATATTCTAGCAGGTGGGTCTCAAACTCATCATAAACGCAATGCTTTAGTGGGAAGAACCTCTCTCCCGAGCAGAGCAAAGTTCAGATTGGTTTGGTCTCGGTATTAGCAGCTAGCACAGCTTTGTGAGAGCTTCCAGAAAGGGGCTGAGCAATTCTGCTCCAGAGCTTCCCTAAAACATCAGAGGTCTGCAAGAATATTTTATCAGGATACTTTTCGCCTTTGCCAGCTGGTGCTGGCGGCTCTGCTGCAGAGACCCGCCGGAGCTCAGTGCCACCAGATGGGGCTGTGAGCCCAAGCAGAGCAGGACTTAGCACAACTAATGCAACCCGAGCAAGGCTTTGAGATGCAGAATGGCCAAGGAGCAACATTTTCACCAATAATTAACGGACAAAAAAATCTGCCAAACCGCACCCCGACAGTGCAAGTCAGTCTAACAGCATCACTGCCACCACTTGTGCTCAGCCGGATACATCCAGTCCAAGAGATGGGTTTTACAGGTCCCAAAATGAGCTCACTCGGGCTCTTTATGCTTCAAACCCAACTGTGGACTTGCAAGAATAGAAATACCGGATTTGTTGTTGCTACAACCACAGTCACAGGCATGAATTTCTTATGTTGTTCTTCTTCCTAGCATATACAAAAATTGCCAAAGCTAATGGCTGTCTTGAAATTTATTATTTTATCTGGCAAGAGATGAAATTAGCAGGCTAATTTACTAAAAAAAATAACAGGGGTGGCTTATTTTGAGATAGCGAAGTCCAGGATTGCAACCAGGAGGCCACACAAAGTTCACTCCTTTGGCTGGCAGCAGAGATGTTCTCTGTTGGTTTTAGGGACATTGCGGTCACCTTTCTGAGGCCTCACCTAGGCACAGAAGCATTTGAGATAAGGCTGTGACTTGAAATCAGATCATATGATATTTAATAGAAATCCAGAGACCGAGTTCAGCGCAGGCCCTGAAGCACGCAGCTGCAGCATTTTGCTTAGGAACAGGTTGCCAAGGCCACGTCCCAGGTTTTTCCCTCCAACACATCGCAGCCATACGCAGAAACGCAGCAGGACGCAGCAGGGACTTGCTCGTAAAAGGAAAAAGGAGAAGGTGAGAGATGCCAAGTGCATTTCCACGATCACGCCCTTGCAGCACCACGCCGCGAGGCCCAGCGCGGACCCTCGCAGAGGCAGACGCCGTGCGGGACACGGACCGCGACACGGGGCTCACTTGGGTGCTTGCTAGCGAGCATTTTGGGGGAGGGGAGGAAAGTCATTAATTACATTTCAAAATTAGTACCAAATACTTCACGTTTGAGAGTCTGAACCTGCGCGTGCGCTAGTTATTAGCTTCACGTAAAAAAAACAACTACCCCCTCCGCGGGTGGGATGGCCACG
>NW_010200676.1:0-4358 GCF_000695765.1 Mesitornis unicolor | reverse complement strand
AATCATTTCTTCTACAGAAAACTGAAGGTGGATTGCAGTATTGAGTGCCAGGCTGCAAAACGCAGTGTTCTCCACAGAAGGCCTACGTCAAGCAAATCTTGGGCTGCTTCAAATGCTGCTTGTGCAGTGACGGATCAGCTCCCCCCGAATCTGGGGGCTCTCACCTTAGGCGTTGTGTCCCCTCTGTGTGGGCGCAGCCGTGCACACCTGCCCTGTGGTGACAGAGCTGCACATGCAGCAGAGCCCTCAAGTCAGTGGTTAACCCCTGAGCTTCACAGCAAAAAGACACAAGCAGTGTTTTTAACGTGCGCCGTAGCTGTCGTCGTATGGGCTTAGTGCTTTTTCCCTCAGCCTTTTGCAGAAGGTGCTGTGTACCTTTGTGCAAGCTTTCCTGTTTGCCTGCAGTTGAGAGAAGAGGGAAGAGGGAAGGCTGTGTGCTTTCCGGCTAATTACATTTCATACTTCACACGCTCTTTTCATGCCGTGCTTCAGGAGCATTGCAGAGCCACGCTGCGGCTGCTGCTCTTGTCTGGTTGTTCCTCACCTCTGGCTCTGTCCTCTCCCCTGAACTGCTGCTGGAGTTGGATAAGAAATGAGCTCAAATTGCTCTTCATAAAGCCATTAACTGGTTGTATGCTTTAAATCTGGATCAGGTTTTCAACCCTGCTGTCCATATAAGGGAGAGGGAGCGTATTATTTGGTTGCTGCTTTTGCTGGTGGCACTGGTCAGTGCTGCTTTGAGGGGCTTGTGTTGCCTCCCTGATAGCGACTGATGAAATGCGGTGCAGTGGTGTCCTGGGAAGGTGGAAGGGGAATCTCCACAGATCGCTCTGGCCTGTGAAGCTGCTGAGCAGGTATTGTCTGTGCTCCTTGGTCCTGAGGTGCCGGTGAAAGGAGGTTTGCTGGGCCAAGCGGGATTGTGAGCACTGAAGCCCGGCCAAGACACTGGAAAACTTCAGGCACCTCTGAGTTTGTCAATGTTTGGTCAGCTTCCAGATATAACTTTAAAAAAGACAAAAAGCACTCAGGATATGAAGATAACAACAGTTCTTTTTTTTTTATTTTTTCTTCTCTCTCTTTACCTTCATTTACTGGAATTTAGGGATTGTGCTTGTGCAAGTGGTGATCGTTCTCATAGTCCCTTTTTGTCTTTGAAATCCTCCTTTTTCCTTCGTAGCTGTTGTGAACCTACTGCAGCAGTGCCCAGCTATGTCCTTGGAACTGGTGTTTTGTTCTAAATTCTCATCAGCTGTTGAAATGTGATAGAATAAGGCTGTCTTTATGAAAAATGAAGTGAGGTGATGTGTACTTAGTTTCCTTTTCCTGTCTCCTACTTCTTTTCCTTTGCTGCTGTCCTTTCTGCATGAATCTTGATGTATTGTGTTTAGCCCAGACAAAAAAAGGACCTGTTCACAAAAATCATGATGTATTTAGACTTTTTTACTGTAGGAGCAAGAACTATGAGAAAGGGCCAAAGGCCCTGGAAAGTGGTTTTTTACTTTCCCGATGTTTGATGTGATTTTTGTTGCTTACAAGCAAAGATGTAACCCTCGTCTGCCCGATGTCTCTGAGCCCTGTGCATCTCTGGCCCTTAAGAGAAGGTGCTGAGGAAATTGTTTTCCCTCTTGGGCAACTCCATTTTGCAAGGACTGTGAATGTGGCTGTTTGATGTGAGTTACTGTGCCTGGGAGAAGTATTTACTTGAGGCACTTCATAAACTTTCCCATTGCCACCGAGATCATCTTTAAGGTGGACTTTATTGGCAGCTGGCTTTAAAAAGAAGATGCTGATGGATTATGAGGAAAAGGGAGGGCAATGTACCTGTTAGCACCAAAAGATGTCACATGAAGCAGTATGGTACGGTAGTACAGAAAAGAGTGGAAATGCAGTGGTGAGTTCATGCACGTAAAACACTGGTGAAGCAAGTTTGCTTCTTTAAGTAGTAGAGTATCGTCTCCTCGGTGTCTTGGCTGATCCTAACTGTGGTAGCACAGCTTCTCCATCTGCCTTTGTCCTTGCCATTCTCCTTGCGACTCTGTTACTGTGCAGTGAAGAAGTCACCTTTATTGCTCTCCTGTATAGCATTATCTGCGCCGTTCGCATTATTATTCAGTTTGTAAAAGGAGTATCTCGTGGATGTCTTTGGAGGTAATTAAACATCGTCCTCCCAAGAACTCATTCTCCGTAAGCAGAAGCGTGATGCTGTGCTGCATCCCTGAGAGGATGAAACACTTCCCTAACCGCTGCTTCTGCCTTGGCCAGCAACTCGTATCCATTTTACCATTGCATTTACATTTGAGAGCTCTAAGCAGAAACCTCAGGGCATAGTTGTGCTTAATGTATAATAAATACTGTTTGCTGTTTTTTTTAATGGCTTAATGGTTTTAAACTTTTAACAAGAATCTTTGTAAACATTTTATACAGCTTTACAGCTAATCTTTAGTGTGTTTTTCAAGAGGTCTGGTTAATAAAACGTGTTTTCTTGCTTATGCTGTCACCCAGCTTTAGAGGAAAAACAAATGGCTGCAGCTGAAAGTGTGGCAATTTCTTAATGGATTGGTGTTAGGAAGAAAACAAGAGTATTCCAGCAGGTTGGACCTTTGGCAGTTAGGGGAGGTGAAAGTAAGTTAATCAGTGATGCCAAATCCAGAAGGTGACTGCACACAGGTCAGGACAGACGTATCGAGGGGGCTTGGAGGGCCTTGTGGTGTTGTGCACTGGTTCCAGCAGTCTGTGTCCTCTTCAGTTACTCAGATGCTTAGGACTTCTTGCGGCTGTTTGACCTGCCAAGGGCGAATTTTAGCTGCTTTATGATGTACAAGAGCTCTGCCACTTATTATTCTCATTCTATTTTCTCATCTTTACCACAAATTTAGGGAAGAATTTGACTGACTCTTACCTAAGTCCTCAAACCAGATCTTTAAGCAAAATGCTGCTGAACTAAAAGCTTGTTTGTTTGGGTTTTTTTTCCCCAGAGACTTCTTCCTTGTCTATTCAGTGCTCACCCTTGTCTTGTTTGTCATCAGTGTGGTGTCTTTCAGCTGCTAATAGGAATAGACAGCAGGGAAGACATCTCCCTTAATCTGCATCTATTCCTTTCTTTATCTGTAAAGAGGTGTTAAGATCTATCTCTATTTCGTGAGGTTTTTTTAAACAATGAATGATGCTGTTGTTACTCTGTGGGGAAATGACATCTCCACGTTCTGGTTTTAGCTCAGAGTCTGCTGCCGTAATGATCAATAGGTTGCTCTGGTGAAAGTGTGTTTGCAGAACTCTTTAATGCATGAGATCACGTCCGAGGGGTTTCTTTCTCCCTCCCCTCCCCTGTGCCCCCCGAGATAACTCAGGCTTCATCCACAAGCGTTTTTGGAGTTAGAAATCGTAGATTCTAGCAAACAAACCACGCCACTTGTACGAAGTGAATGATCTCTCTAATGGGTGGCGCGTGTTGGGTCACGGTGTGGAGGAAATCGATGCCAGCGGATGCTCAGCTGTCTCCTGACCTCCAGCTGCTGCTTGCCTTGTGCTTCACAACCAGATTGCCTGGAAACTATTTGTGGTAATGGGGAAGGTGGGCTTTGTAGTTTAGGCATCTTGGACTGAAAAAAAAGAACTTGCTGTTTCTTGCTGGGCTGTATCACGTTAGAGTTGTTTGGTCTGAGCCAGTGGTATAACTTGGTCTCATCCAGCAGACGTTGTGCACAGTAAAATACAGTGGAAGAGTGAAAAGTGGCAGTGTAAGTGGCATAATAAAAAATTATGATCCGTGCCAGAACTTTCAACTGATCTTTTTAAACATAAGTAATAATAATTATCCTGACTTACTACCGAAATGAAGGTGATCATGAATGAAGTCACTAAGATTTCAGTTAAATGCATGGATTTATTTCTTGATCTCTTCTCCCTGAAACAACAAATATGCTTACCAGAGTTTCAGGATTCTCCTTTTTTATTTAAATATCTAAAGTAGTTTTGCATGGGTTTATGTATACGTACATCTATCTATCTGTCTATATCTATATCTCTATCTATATATATCTCTCTATATCTATTTTTCTAATTTTATTTATTTGAGAGGTTCTTACACTGATTTTGTGCATGTGATTTTACGTTTGGTAAAATCTGCCACCTTGTTCCCCTTTGGTAATACATTATTCATTACTTTTTGTGGAGTTTTTGCCAACACCGTGTTGGACTGAGATTGTTCTACAAGTGTTGCTGCACGGTGATGTTTGTCTAAGGCCTTTTTCCCAGTCTAAGTTTTCTGTTGGGTGTCCAGTGAGCTATGTAAGATATCTGCCTGCATGTAGATAGTTCATCAGTCTTAAAAATAAATAATAATAAAATATTACATATAT
>NW_010200675.1:0-1159 GCF_000695765.1 Mesitornis unicolor | reverse complement strand
AGCCACGCTTCTTGCTTGTAAGAATTTCCCCATTAAAGTAAAGCAAAAGGTGCTAACGCTGTTTGCAATGTAATTCAAGGCCTGTGGATTTTCGGATAAACTAAATGCAATGCTATCGACAACGTTTTAAAATAACCTCTAAAAATGCTTTTTTTTCCCCGTAAGGAATTAGAAAGTGTATTTGAAGGTACAGACGTTAAAGTGAGATATATCACAGTTAATACAGTAGCACAAAATGTCTTCCTCAGAGCAAGCTCTACTACCTGTGTCTGCACATCTTAAGAGAAGATTCGGAAATAAAAGGCTCCTGAAATCAAGGCAGATATAAAGTGCGCTTATAGGGCGTCATGCAGCAATTAAATATTATAAACCCTTTGAAATAGTCCCCATTACCTGCGTTATCTATTTCGCCTTATACCTTAAAAGGTTGTTTTGGGTTTTTTGGTTTTCTTTTCCCTACTATGAAGATAATTATGCGATCGAACTTCCAGTTTCGAGCTACCGAGCAGATCCTCCTCTTCTCCTAACACTCCATAAGCATCTTGTTCACCGTGATTTGTGATCTTTGCACTGCGCATGTTTTGTAACCTCGTACAAGCAGAAGCATGGAGGAAACGGCATATAAAGACATATACACAGCGGAGTCTCGCCAAAAAACTGAGGGAAAAAGGAAAGGGAGAGGGTATTTAAAAGAAATAAAAAGACAGAGAAGAGAGATCAAAAGCGACAACCTGTAACTTTCAGTAAATTAAAAAATGCAAATATACCTTTACATATGCATCAGTATTAAAAATAAGAGGCGCTGGAGTCGACAGGAGCAGCAGGAGGAGGAGGAGAGGAAGGAGAATGGCGCAGCGGTGGAACCGCTCATTTCGGGGCTGTTTGTTTTGTTGATGATGATGATGATGTTTGGAAGGAGAGGGGAGGCCCGACTTTTTGTTCCGTTAATTGGGATCTTCCGCGATAGGGGCGATCGCTCCGGGAATGCGCGGTGTCTTCTCCCAGCAGTGGAATTTGCATATTCCTTTTTTTTCTTCTTCTTCTTTTTAATGCCCTAATTTCCTTGATGTATGCAAATACGGCCGGACGTAGAGCACGCCCGCAGCTGACGTCAGTGGACGTGACCTCGCCGTTAAACCTTGAACGTGAAGTGGGGATG
>NW_010200674.1:0-4864 GCF_000695765.1 Mesitornis unicolor | reverse complement strand
AGCCGGCTGTCGATGAACACCCCCAGGTCCATACAGTGTTCTTTATATCTGAAAACTGTGTAACTTGGTTGGATATTAAGATATTTTGGAAGAGATCATGCTTTATGTTTCACGTGACTTAAAGTGAAAAAGAGAATTATATGCTTAACTTAAAAGCAATTGGGTAGATGCTTAACAACTGAAAAGCCAAGAAGTTATTTAGTATATAACACTAGTACATTTATAATTCAATAAATTCTTGCTTCTTTTAGGTGTCTGGGATCCACATGTGTAATCAGTACAGAACATCAGATTCCTTGCCAGAGGATAAAAAGGAGTTTCTGCAAAATGGACCAGACTTACATGACTTCATAGCTGGAGATTTGTCAGACAAGAGTGCATGGGCTGAGTATAAAGGCGATCTAAAGCGCCAGAAAGGAGAAAGGTAATCGTGATTTTAAACAACTGTAGTTGCTTCCATGTGCTGTCTTCCATGTTTAGTATTAACTGCAAAATGTATACAATGTATTTTTATTAAATTTTGCTGTACTGGCTTGCCAATTTGAAAATTGTTCAAGAAAGAACAAACACATTATTAACTTCAAATGTGTAACAAAACATGAAGACATGGTATTTTGTCACCTGAGTTCCTGCGCCATGGCCTGTATTAAATTACCAACACACATCAGTAAGTGAGCATACCCTACTTTGGTGTTGAAAAAATATTACCAATAAGAGTAGAACAAAAAAATGAAGGCTAAATTTAAAAATGCATAAAACCCTCATACTTTCAATTACAAATTTGATCAGACTTTGTGATCGCTGTGTAGCGTATGCTGCCATTAATTGTTGCAGCCTCCAGTGTGGCACTATTAAATCCCAACGGTACAGTTAACAGTTTTAAACCTTCCAGTGACAACAAGCTCCTACTCATGAATGTTGGGATGATGCTAAACATGGAAGAGAGAAGGCCATTATGACTCTGAATGATGTTAACATTGGCTGCTGAGTCACATCAGTTTTCAAGGAACCTTTCCTAGTTAGGATCTGTAACAAATTAAAGTGGATCTATGAAATGAATGGAAGCTTACCATGTAAATAATGTATTAATCTTTTTGTTTGCTTGATGTTGCTCAGGCTGCGTCTTCCTCCATGGCTGAAAACAAAGATTCCCATGGGAAAGAACTACAATAAACTGAAGAATACCTTGAGAAGTTTAAATCTTCATACGGTAAATCTAGTATCAGCCAAGTTTTCCTGTAGAAATAAGGCATTTTCTACAGATACAAAATTATTTCTCTGTGGAGGACAGGCAGAAATCATGTTTTACATCATCTTCAGTGCTGAAACCAAGCCCAGTACTGATCCTTTTCCCAGCTGTGAATTTGACCTGTAAATAATGAAGACAAATCCAGAAGAGTATTTCATGTGTTTCCTGCTGTGATTTTAAATACCAGGGTTTACTATTTGCATCACCAAAAAGATCAGAAGTTGCTATGTGTGACTGTTTTTAATGGAAACACACAAAATTTCAGAGTTACATTCATGTTTTGCACGATAAAGAAATTCTAGGAATACATGCATTTCACTAAATGTAGCTTCCAGATGGTAAAACATGGTGGGTATGCATGGACAGCTTTTTGCTTTTGGTTTGTTGGGTTTTTTTTTCAGAGTGAGATCATGCTTTAATGCATCACAGGCTTTGTGAACTTTTTATCAGTTTTTAAATGTAAAATGTTAATGACGATCTGGGCTAATTAATAAGGCATTAATAAGTTATTATTAATAATTAATAACACGTGGTTGAAGGGTTTTTGAGAGTTGCAAAGTCAAGGAAAATAATGGTAACGGATGTCAAGAAACAATTATCTTCCTACCTATTTTACTGACTTTGTATAGAACAGCACGTAACTGTTAATCTCTGCATTTATCACAGAAGGAATTGTGTTTTGTTTGTAGGCTATTATTCAAATTGATCAATAATATAATAACAGTTTTCAATAATAATGTGGAAAAAAGACAGGTACATTACTGTCTGTTACCTTTAGGTATGTGAAGAAGCGCGTTGTCCCAACATTGGAGAATGCTGGGGAGGTGGTGAATATGCCACAGCTACAGCTACCATTATGGTAAGCCGTTAACCATTTCTTAAGTATCCTCTTAACGTTTGAGCTGTTTGTAGTGCATTGTTGGATCTCTACTGTGGCGGAGTTGGTTTATTGCAAGAAATTTAGTGTGAAGTGCTGTCCTAGGGTTTTTCTGCTTAGTATTGGGATTTATCTGATTTAGCTTATGCAGCTGTTTCTCAGCTGAGCAATAACGATGTGTCCAAGGTAAAGGCAGGAATGTCTTCCTTATTTCAGCTGATGGGTGACTCGTGCACTAGAGGCTGCAGATTTTGTTCAGTAAAGACAGTGAAAAATCCACCTGCGCTGGATCCCAAGGAGCCATACAACACAGCACAGGCCATTGCCGAGTGGGGCTTGGACTACGTTGTGCTGACGTCTGTGGACAGAGACGGTTCGTATGTCCTGCTCGTCACTTCCATCTGAGCTCTCCTATGTGTTGCATGGGGTAAACACAGACCTTGATAAACATTTAGCACTCAGCGCAGTTGTTGAGAATTACTATTGTGAAGGAGTCAACAGTGTGAAAACTTTGGAAAGTTTCTATGTATTATTTCTCTGTCTGGTAAAATGTAACACAAGTTACACTGTTACTAAACATCAAGAATATTACAATACTAAATATTTTGTAACTTTTTTTTCCTACAAAATACATACACATCAAGTTCTATCACTTGATTAGCAAAAACACCCCACCAAAAACAAAACCCATGAGCATTCATATGCCATTACAGAACTTCCTTCCAAAAACTAAACCTGGAAAATATTATACATAACAAAACCAGAAGTTGCCTTTTTCAAAGGTTGTAGAAGCTTCTTTGTTGCGACACCACACAGGTGGGGAAAACCACTGTAAAGACTCCTCAGTCTGGTGGAAGGTCCAGTAGCTTCAAAGTGGCTTACAATAAAAAAGCAATAATACATGTATTTTGTAGAACTGTTTCTTAGACCAAAACCATGAATGGATAAAGCTATTCTGTGCTCAGGCTGCCAGTGAGCCTAGAGAAGGGTAAATTCAGAGTAAACATCTGAAGTCTGCCGTAGACGATCACAGTTAGACTTCGTGCAGAACAAGACTTGGTAGAATATCTGTTGTGAACCTTTGGCATAAGCAGTAAGATAAGACTGGAGTTTGACTACTTTATTATTTTGCATTTAAATTTGAGTCTGCAGGGGTTTTGTGGCTTTGCTAGTAAATACATTTCTTGAACAGAAGGGTTAACTGAATAATTGAAATGCTTCTAGATTTGCCTGACGGTGGAGCAGAACACTTTGCAAAGACAGTCTCTCACCTGAAAGAAAGGTACATCATTAATGTATTACTGTATTATTAACACTTTAGAATGTGGTGCTGTATATAGGTCAAAATTACCTTTAGCTGGATTATTCCAGGGGCCACGCAAATACAGAAGTCTGCCTTTAGCCTATCTGTGTCCCTTTTCTTTTCCTGTTTTTTCATCATTCTCATGTAACAGCCCCAAAGTATTTCGAATTTGGATGCATTTCCAATTTAGCCCAGGCTTATATAAAGCTAAGCACTGGGTTATTTCTTTGAAGAGGCAGCTGGTTCACCAGGAAATGGGTACATACTTTTGAGGTATGCTCATCCTTGAAGTTTGGGGCCCAGGCATTGTGGATTTAGATAACAGTGTCACCACATGACAGAAGTCAGGCTTCTCTTTCAGCAGTGATCAGATTGCTTTGTGTTTTCCCACCATGGCTGTTTCAGAGTCTGTGACTGTACCTTCCTGACGTTGCTGGCTATGCATTCGTCACTCTGCATTGGTGCCCTGTGCACTATTTGATAGCATACTTGTCTGGCTGCAGAATTAACCTCATTAGAATCTTTATCCAGTGTGTCTTGTGACTCAGAAGGTTCCGGCAGTTTTCCCCACCTGCCTTTCTGGGCTGAAATCTGGCTCCTGGACACAAGATTAGATTCCAGGGCAATAATGAAGTCTTTTTATCCCAGTGGCAGGATTATAGCTCCTCTGGATTTTGGACCTATGATATTAAACTCACTTTAAATTAACCTGCAACAGAGACATACGAAAAATCACACATAAACAGTGAATGTGATTGTTTAAGAGACTGATGTATTTGCTTTTGTATTTATTCATTCTATGCTTTATTTATGTATTTATTTATTATGTATTTATTATGTATTTATTTATGTATTTATTCATTCTAGGCTTTCATTCTATTTCAGCTCACATCAGCAAAATTAAGTGAATGGAAGTGTTCAGCTTCCATATGTCACAAAATTAAGCATGTTTTGTTTTGAATTGCAATACAGGTATTTGCAGAAATCTGTTGGTTTAGAGTTATATCCTGAATTAACTTTGCTTTGTATATCAGTGCGTCTTTTGTTTTGGGTTTTTTGCTATATTGAGGGTTTTTTAGTAACAGTGCCACAAATCCCGTAGCTGCGTTCATTTTCAGTCTCTCCTTTTCAGGAATTCAAAAATCCTGGTGGAATGCCTAACTCCTGATTTCCGAGGGGACCTGAAAGCTGTGGCAAAGGTTGCGCTGTCGGGACTGGATGTGTATGCCCACAACGTGGAGACAGTGCCAGCACTACAGCGGTGAGCAACAGCAGTGTGTATAAACGCAGGGACTGACGGATAGACAGACAGACGGACGGGCTTCTGTAAAAAGACTTTGCGCCAGGGAAGGCCTCGCTGGAGCCCTTTACTTGGCTCCTCACGGAGGGTTTCTCTCCCCGGCGGAGCAGGCCGCAGGCCGAAATGGCGCGGGGG
>NW_010200673.1:0-28890 GCF_000695765.1 Mesitornis unicolor | reverse complement strand
GAGGTCCCTTCCCACCCAAACCATCCTGTGGATCTATAAAAAGATACTGTCAAAGGTGTTGGTGTAGTGCTGCACCCTGGCTCCTCAGGACGGAGATGGCAGTGGAGCCAGCCTGGGTGGGGTATACCGGGGGTAGGAGGGCTACAGGCCCATCCCCAGGAGCAGTGTCAAGGGTGCCTGTGCCATCAAGTTCCCAGGGAAGTGATGGTCTCACCATCCACGGAGGGATTTAAAAGACGAGGTGCTTGGAGACATGGTTTAGCAGTGGACAGGTTATGGAAGTACTCGATGATCTTAAAGGACTTTTCCAACAGGAGGATTCTATGATCTCAGCACATCACCGAAACAAACCCCTGGGCTGTCGGTGCAAAGAGCCTGACTCCAGCCCACGGTGCAGTATTAATCTTCCCTCTCTGCTGTTGAAAGCTGTGGCTGAGTTGATGAGGAACAGACAAGCTGCTTGACTGTCACACCTCCGCTAAATGACTGCAGCAGGGTCCTATCAGTTAGTGCCACCCCAACGCTTCCCGGAGATGGGGTCCTGGCAACGTCCCCATACGCCTTCTCAGGACAGCTCTGTGTGTGTCAGCGTGTTGGATGAGAGGTGTCAGGGGGATCTGGATGGTCTCTAATGGAGGAGACACATTGCTGCAGAGGAAAAGACAACGCTGTATCCATTTAGGACACTTCTGTTTGTGTGTTGCAATGGGAAGAGGAAAGAAAGCAGAAAATAATTACTGCTGTCACTACTAAATTTTTGTTCGCTGTTCTGCTCTGGGCATCTTGCAGTTCGTGCCTCTGAAGCTGCTGATTTTGCTGCTAGGCAAGTTCCCCTTGCCGTGCCTGTGCTGCAGAGAGCTTTGCTAGATGAAGTCGCAGCTTTTCCCAGCCCCGCATTAGCATTTTGCATGTTCCCGGCGCTAGGAGAAGCATTCAGAAAAAAAAAATATCCAGGCAACATCTTGATCTCTGTTTTGCAGATGAACTCAGAGCCATGTATTGAGATTAAAAAAAGCAAAGTGGGTATTTTTGAAAGGATGATGTTACTGTTTTAAATAATGCATGATTAAGGGCTTACAGAACAGGGAACAACATCCACCCATGCTTAAAATGAAGAGTGCTTGACTTCAGCCAGATCTCTGGCTGCAATGACAGCCTTTTCATGCATGCTTCTGGCACCTGAAGTCTCGCTGTCTTTTTTGCAATGTAGCATCCCTTTCTATTTAAATTTGCACATCCACCATGTAATTCTGCAAGATGTGCTGATGTATGAAGCGCAGAAGGACTCCTGAGCAGAGTGAAGAGCTGCTCTCTCTGCTGCAGCTGAGTGTTGAATTGCTTAGAGAGGGAGAGAGCGCTGGCAAAAATTCAGCCTGGCTCAGGGTTGATCCTGTTTGCTTCCTGAAGTTGAAGGAACTAAAATTATCCTGCTTGCAGGACTGTGTGGGCCAGGTATGGGGACCTTGTGGCAGTGTTCCAGTACATGAAGGAGCTACAGGGAAGCTGGGGAGGGACTTTGACAAGGGCATGGAGTGACAGGACAAGGGGAAATGGTTTTTAACTGGAAGAGGGAAGATTCAGACTAGTTATTAGGAAGAAATCCTTCCCTGTGAGGTGGTGAGGCCCTGGCCCAGGTTGCCCAGAGAAGCTGTGGGTGCCCCCTCCCTGGCAGTGCCCAAGGCCAGGTTGGACGGGGCCTGGAGCAGCCTGGGCTGGTGGAGGTGTCCCTGCCCATGGGGGTTGGACTGGGGGGGCTGTGAGGTCTCTTCCAACCCAAAGCATTCTATGATCTGTGATTTGCCTGTAGAAACACATCTGCCAGGAGCACACAGAAGAGGCACGCAAGTGCTTGCCATGCACCCTAGCCTCTCTTATATTTTAGGGGACAACATAAAACCCTTGCAGCAGGGTACCCTGTTGTTGCCATCAGCCCAAAGTGGTAACATTGCCCATGTCTGCGGGCTCAGGAATCAGTGCCATCATGAGGTTCTCCATGCTGACAGCAGCGTTGTGTGTATAGAGAGCCCTTGGGAGCACTTGGCGTTCTGAGCAGATTGTCAAACGATGCCATTACAGACCTTAAATTTGAAATATAGCTATGTTGAGAAACCTTTCAAGGTTTGGATCTGGCCAAGGTGCCAATCCTGCCCTGTTTTTGATCACTTCTCTGGATTGCTCTTCAAGGACTTCTTCTCTACGTGTCCTCCCTGGTGCTCTGCATGTGTTCAGGCATCCTTCTGGTCTATACTTCAGAAGCATAAAGCCTGATCCTATTAGGATATTCCAACTTCAGCTGCTGAATCTTGTCCTTTTGTGGATGACTTTATCCCACGGTGCTTCTCTGGCCCCTGAAAAGTGGAGTGTAAAATTAATCAGTAGCGCCAGAATAAATATTATAGAGGAGGTGCAAGGAGCAAAGCTTACTGAAAAAATGTGGTCTGTGATTACAGATCTCAACATAAAATGGGTCACTTTTAGTTAGAGGGGCTTAGTGGCCAAATGGGAGCTGTAAATTACATCCTTGGCTAATGGAAAAAAAATCTGGTGCTAGAAGGTTGTAAGAGCTCTATGAACTAAAGCAAAAGAGTTAAAGAGAAACATTAAGTCTTTTCTCTCCCTTGTCTGAGCCTGGCTCTGCCTTCCTCCTTCTTGTTATTTAGTATTTATTGCACTTTTATCATTATTATTTTATTTGTAATGGCATGTTTTGCGATGGGGCGCCAAGAATGTCAGCTCGATTTTTAGCCTTTTCGGAGCACATTCATTAAGCCGTGACAGGTGATTTTCCCTTCTGTTTGGGCTCTGCCCTTGTACTCCTCACCCCGGGAGCTGAGCGCATCTTTATAATTCAGGGGATGGTCCGACAACCGTTCCTCATATGCTCCTCTCACATCCGTTGCCTCCAGGGGAGCATGTGCATCAAAGTGCCTGCTGTCTTTTGGAATAATTTTTAATATACAATGATTACGGTGGAGGAGGCAGGTGACCCAGGGTTTGCGATGGTCTGTATCTCCTTAGGGAATTCGTTTCCTGTGTTGTCTGGGAGGCCCAGGCAAGCTTCTCCCCTAACTTTGCACCTGCCACAGGGCAGAAGTTGTTCACTGTGGATCATGGTGCAAAAAGGTTTTATTTTTGTGAATAATACAAAATACATGCTCATTTGTCTCTTTTGCAGAATCAGCGTGCCCAGGACTGGGGAATAAGGAGGTGATGCAGCACAGAAATTACAGTATCAGCTATCCAAGGCTCGGTAGTCCAGGGTAGAACAGATAATTTGTTGAGGGCATATATGGCATCATGTTCAGTAGCAGATTTTGCATTAATCTTCTTCAGTTTTGTGTTGTGTCTTGCTGTCTTGTCTCCAGCACCACTTCTGCATAGAGGATATGGCACTAGATGTCTGTGATGGCTGAGTTTGCTTGGAGGATCACAGTATTCAGGTAGACTTCAGCAGTAGATTTTGAAAGTTGCTGATGTTTCCCTCAGTTATAGGCACACTGAAGGCCATGGGAGTTTTCTCATTGGGTTCAGGGGCCGAGCTCACTCTTGCTGTCCTTTGGAGCCAAGTTAGACCCATCCTGACCCCTTGATTCTCAAACTCACTGTCTGGCATGTGTGAGGTGGTTGTGGTGTGGCTCACCCATGTGATTTTTCTGTTGCTTAGTGCCACTCAAAATGTAGCTTCATAGTGTCATGGGCTGTACTGCTTTTTCTCCATTAAACAGAAAGAATTGTTGTTTTTTTTTAAACTGGGCAGAATAGCATGGTCACCTTCAAATTTTTGTGCTGGTGCAGTGTGACTGATCTTTCCTGAAAATACTTGTTGTTTCCAGCCAGGCTTAATATAAGATAAGCTGCAAAAATAGCTCTAGGATAGGCTCAGAGCAGAGGGGTCCAGGTCTGAGCTTGGCCCGATGGCTGGCTCTGTAACTCATTGATGGTTTGAGAGAACAAGGCTGATGTGTAGGTCTGAGTTCATGTAACGGCCATGTATCAACATCAAAATTTGTGCCATCTTCTCATCTATTTCAACTTTCAGTGTCAAGGCCAGGAACTGAGTGATCTTTTCCTCTTGCCCAGGGCAGTGGATATCCAAAGTTCCAGAGCTCTGCCTATGGATTGTATTCTTCTTGCGGAGGAGAGGGTCAATGTACAGCATTCAGGAGCTGTGATTCAGACATGCTTTTGAGACAGTATCAACACAGCCTGAATTGGTTTTTGTGCTATTATGTTTTGTATCAAAACATTGAGTTATTAATGTGTTGGAATTTCTGCCTCTCTCCTTGCAGTCAACAAATACGTGGTCCGAGTTTTTACCGGTGAAGTTAGCGGTAGTGGAACAGACGCGGATGTCTTCATTAATATCTTCGGTGAGAAAGGAGACACAGGTATTCAAATGCAAATCATTTCCTAAAATACTTCTTCCTGCTCTGCAGGCCTGTGATCTGAACAACACACAGCAGCAATCTGGCAAATGCAGAATAATTTGGCTGAGTGAAAAGGACAACAAATGGTGTTGTTAGCTCCGGGCTTTCTCACATCCACAGCTTCTGGAAGCTGCATCTATGGAGCAGCAGTCATAGCGGGGCTGTTAGCAGGACTAAAGTTACTTACCCCAAAGAACCGAAACCCTGAGAAAATGCAGCATAAACCACCAGCATAAACCAGTGCAGTAAATGCCAGTACACTGAGGGATCAAACACCAATGTGTATTTACAGTGCGTACAGCTAGAGCTGCATATCATAGCACGGTTTGGGTTGGAAGTGACCTAAAGTTCATCCAGTCCAACCCACGTCCCATCTTTCTGTGGCCCTGGATGGATAATAATAAAGTAAATTGCACTACAACAGTGGTCTAGGAGCTTGAATTTAATTTTAAAAAAATATTTCTAACTGAATAATACTAAAAGATGTGTCCAGACCCAACTCTTGGGGTCACGCCATGGAGAAGAGTGGGTGGAAATTCCTGGAGACCCAGAGAGCAAATATTCTCTCCTGTACTTTACCTATCTTATAAAATTCAAGAAAAAATTACATCATGTCTGCCAAGTGTCCTTGAGCAGATTATGAAACCTAGAGGGATAGCATCCTTGATTAATTCTCCAGACTTTTACAAGGGGATTCATCTGATCTCACTGGAGACATCTGAAATTGGGAGTCTAAATCTAAGCTGGTTGTCCGGGCTCTCTGTCATATCTACACAGAGAAATAACACCTCTAGAAAATAATTCATCCTCTTCTAAGGTAAGTGGGATGAATTGCCCTCCAACACCTTTCCGTGCGCTGGTGCCTTGGATGGGTTCAATCCCACTCACACAGGAGCGGCCTTGGTTGCATCCGTGGTCAGCGCTTTAATGCTTTTCATAAAGGCAAGCAGGAAAAGCCAATATCCCTGTTCAGGTCCTAATTTAAAAAATAAATCCTTCCTGTGTGATGCAGCAAAGAATCCCTATGTCCTGAAATGTCAGAATCTGCAGCTTGTGACCAAAGCCCTTTTAAAACAGTTTGGAGATTTTTAAAGACATTAAAAATAAAAGGGAAATATGGTGGTTTGAAAAAAAAAAAGATGCAAGAGCCATCTGGATGTATATTTCTGAAAACTCTGAGAGCTGTAAGTAGCTGTGACATCAGAGTGAAAATCCTGTTCTTCTGCATGCTCACGAAAAGATACCTTTTTTATTAGAAAATAAAGTCCTCTGCCTTTACCTTGAATCCTGGTTGCAGGGAGCTGGTACCTGGAGGATATTTGATTCAGTCAGTGGGGATATTGCTAAATATTTCTTCACTTCCAAACACGCATGTGCCAGTAACCCTTTCCTCCTTGGTTCTTCTACATTTGTTTTTTTCTCAGGTGTGAGGAAACTGGACAATGACAAAGATAACTTTGAAAAGGGAGCAGAGGACAAGTTCACACTCGATGCTCCGAATTTGGGAAGGTTAAGGAAAATTAATATAGGGCACAATAACAAGGGTGGCTCTGCTGGCTGGTTCCTCTCAAAGGTTGGTTACTCCTGAGACGTTTAACACCGGCATGTTGTGGAATCACAGTGTTTCAGTAACCCTTCTGATGCTTCAAACTGGGTAGTTAGAAAGTGAGGGACACTCTGGGTTGGGGTAAATTGTCGAGCATCTCAGGTGACTTTGTGACAGTGAGAAAATCCAGTTGTGAAGGCTTGAATTTGCCTGTTCAAATAATATGTCTCCTGTCTTGGTCACTGCAGTTTCTTTGTCAGATGAGGGGGAATTCTCCAAGCCCGCTCTCACTCTGTTGACTTAACTCATTACCAAGAGGGTAAAGACACCAGAGTCTAAGAAATATCTGTTGAGTTTGTTCACATTGAAAATTTGCAAGGACTTAAAACTTGCCCAAATTTAAGTGATTTATTACTGGCGCAGCAAAAGAGATATATCTGCCACAAAGATCCCTTTCTTCCACTTTTCTCCTCATTTTAATCTCCTGCTCTAAGGCGTGAAGGTATTGCACTTTTAATGAAATGGTTGAAAAAATATTTTAAAAGAAGAAATCTGTGATTCTTTCCTCTATTCTCATTTTCTTTCCTCTGCTAGTGTAATTTGACATAGCAGGCTTTAATCTACTGAAGATCTGACCCCAAATTGTAAATCCTAGGTAACAGGGTGTTTTGATGTATTACAAATGCAAATATTAGTGCATGCTTTTCCGCCACCACTGTATGCTGCACTAAAAGTTATGATGTTGGTTGTCCATGAAAAATGCAGAAGATGAAAACCAGAGTTATTGTGCTCCCTGTAATAAATAGAGGTAAAAAAACCCTGAGAAAAGGAACCTCATTCTCTCATTACGGATGAAGCCTGCATGACAGCATTTTTGACGTTGATTAGGTTGCTTAAGTCTCAAAGCCTGAAGCAGTAGAAGACTAATTGCAGCCGACACACTTAATCCTATGTTCTGCCACAGGAATCACCAAGATGTTTGTGATTAAGCAAAAGGCAACTTTTGCCTTGCATATTCAACTGGAAGCTTGGGGGAATGAGCTAAAACAGCTCAGTCACGATCTATTGTTGGTCAATGTTTTTCTGTAACTTGCTCCAATACATGGGGACTCGAGCATTGTCACTCCTGGACGAATCTGCTAAGCATCATTAGAAGTTCTTCTCATGTCTCTTGTGTTTTCAGCGTGGCTTATACTCAGAGCTGGTTTTCCACTTCTAAATATATGAATAAACATATTGACAGGAACCCAAAGGGTACCAGCTGATAAAGGGGAATCTGGGTGTTGATATTTCTTCTGAACTTCATATATTTTAGTCTCTAACACTCCAGCACAGCCCTACTCTCTCACACTGACAATCCCACCCCAGGCAGACATTGCTGTCCATATCTATAGAGGTACAATGAGAATTGGTAATGTTACAGACAACAGCAAGGTGTGGGATGAGTGACAGGACAGGAAGCCTTGGTTCATAGAATCATAGAAACACAGAACGGTTTAGGTTGGAAGGGACCTCAAAGTCCTCCCAGTCCAGCCCCCATGGGCAGGGACACCTCCACCAGCCCAGGCTGCCCCAGGTCCCGTCCAACCTGGCCTTGGGCACTGCCAGGGAGGGGGCACCCACAGCTTCTCTGGGCAACCTGGGTCAGGGCCTCACCACCTCACAGGGAAGGATTTCTTCCTAATATCTACCCTGAATCTCCCTCATTCTATCACTACCTGCCCTTGTAAAAGGTCCGTCCCCAGCTTTCCTGTAGCCCCTTCAGGAACTGGAAGGCCTCATTAAGGTCACCCCAAAGCCTTCTCTTCTCTAGGCTGAACAGCCCCAACTATCTCAGTCAGTCCTCGTAGGGAAGCTGCTCCAGCCCCTGATCAGCTTCGTGGGCCTCCTCTGGACTCGCTCCAACAGCTCCATGGCTTTTGGGGTTTGGGGGCCCCACATGGGAGTTCCCAAAGAATGGTTTCACAAATCCATCAGAAAGGACAGATTTCAGGTTTGCTGAGAACACCAAGAAAAGTTGTAAGGACTTTCTGTCCCTAATAGTGATTTTTTTTTTTCTCTGAGACATAAGCCTTGCAGGTGAGTAGAGATTTTGTTTTCTTCTTTTCTGGCTGAAAATCTTCAGTACTATTGCCTGCTTGTTTAAAGTGCTGCAGTAACTCTATGGCAAGCTTCAGGAACCCAGAAGATAGTATTAGTAATATCTTGCAAGAAACTCCAAGTGGGTAACATTGGTTTAATCTAGTATTAAAAGGAAAGATTGCTCTTTGGCTTGTTTCGGTAAAATATGTATCTAGATAGGTCCTTCCAAATTAGAAACTATTCCTACCACAGGGTTTTATGGCTCTTTTTGCAATTGTTCCACCCTGGAGTAGCTGAGTGGGATAACACAATATTACTAGGTCACCCAAGCTGATCCAACAGTCTTGATTTGTCCTGAAATCCATAGACTCACAGAATGGTTTGGGTTGGGAGGAATCTTAAAGATCATCCAGTCCAATCTGCATGGGCAGGGACACCTCCACCAGCCCAGGCTGCTCCAGGCCCTGTCCAACCTCACCTTGGGCACTGCCAGGGAGGGGGCACCCACAGCTTCTCTGGGCAACCTGGGCCAGGGCCTCACCAACAATACCAATTCCTTGGTATTATTTAATAACAAGGCCCTAAAACTGAGAGAGAAAGATGACAGGCTGTTCCCAAAACAGAACAAAGAGCTGCTATTCAGCTGATGGAGAAGAGTAGCCAGCAAGAGGGCTCTGGAGAGAAGGAAGACAGGACAGCCAGCTGGTCTTTCTAGCAGAGACATCTGGTCTCGTACTCGGTGAGAGATGCAGATTGAGTTCACTGTATTAAAAAAAAAAAAAAGAAAAGAAAATAGCCCAGGTTTTTTACTCACTGATTGTCTGAAAATCTATCAGTACTAATTAGGAAGCAGACAGGGATCTGCTTGAGTATTGAATATATTAAATATCAGGTGAGAGTGTGTACATTAAGCTCCTGCTCTTCTGTCATCCCTCGTGTAACACCTTTGCTTTTTCCAGGTGTATTTTGCAAAGTGCTGCTTCTTTTCTCATAGGTGATCATTGAAGACATCGGCAATAAATGTGTGTACCAGTTCCCAGTTGGGCGCTGGTTTGCTTTAGATGAAGATGATGGAAAAATCCAGAGGGACATTCTTGTCGGGGGCACTGAAGCCACAGGTAAAGCCATGGTGGGAACTGTGAAGGTACAAAGGCCTAATTAATGCTATTAGCCTTGTTTTATTTAGAAAATTGAATGCCTTGTGCTCAGGGAGACCTGCAGTGGACCATCTGATGTTGACAGGTCATTTTGCAACTACCATTGCATTTCTTACCTCCATATCTCACTGGTGAAGCCATGCAGGACCCACGTGCTGATTTATCACCTGAGGCACCTGGATAAGGGACTCATGGGCAAAGGTTGAAAGATCCAGTTTGTGCTTCAGCAAGTCGCTTACCAGCTTTCGAAAAGTGGATTGCTATTTCTAGTCACCAATGTGCCACACCGTAGTGCATTTTGTACTTCGGGATCTTGGTTGGGGAACAATGCATCCTTTTACAATAAAAAGGCAGTGCTGAGCCCTAAAACGGGCTTTTTGATTATCCAACATGCTTAGAGCAGAGACTATCAACAGTTACATCTCTGTTAAAAGAAGCCTGGATATAAAGTCAATAAAACAAGTTACGATGAGACAGAAGATAATTTGGATGGTGCTCTGCCTGTATTTATTCATTAGCATAAAGGTAAACACTTTGACCATCCATGTAGCAGCTGTTCTCTACTTCATTTTGTGGTCTCCAGCATTCTCCTCCCTGCATGTGTGAGGAAAAGTGGTCTGGGTGCAGAGTCCTGACTGCAGGATCCATGCTGGGAAAAATAAGAGGAAGACTGGGGAAAAGAACTTACAAAGCAATTAATTTACTAAAAGCTTCCCTTATTCACTTACCATTCAGGACTGTGCATTTTTTTTCCCTTCTCACGAGTTTTGTTGAAGATAGATGAACAGTAAAACATGTCTGAATACAATTTTTATTGTAAACTTTAGGGACAGAGAGGATTGTTTAGAAGAGAGTGAGTTCTGATGTTTCTACTTTGTTCAAAGTCTGTACTGAGATATCTGGGTGATTTGAGCCAAGGAAGACCTTGGCTTGGGCCCCAACTATTTCATATATGCTCCCTAGATCAACAGAGCTAGAAAAAAGCAGGCAAACTTTTATGGATATAGACTTTATTTTCAGAAATATATTTCTGTCTTCCAGCTGGGCTAATACCTCTCCCAAGCCTTGCTTTGCTGAGTTCTTCAGCCTCTTACAGTGGTGATGAGTGTTTTTCTGGCTTCAGCAGCATTAGAGGCTGTTAACCCCACATTTTCAGGGTATTGTGGTGCTCCAGATCTTGTCACCGCTGTTTAAATCGGCACCTCTGCATCCTTGCAGCATCCTCTGGCACGTCTGCTGCTTCATACCTCTCAAAATCAAGTAACTTAAGCAGTTGCCAATTGAATTTTTCTTATTTTCTTCACCTAATCATCACCATATGGTGATAAAAAACCCAAACAATAAACATGCTTCTTTTTTTGAGTGAGTTTGTCACCACAAACCTGTTTCTTTTGAGCAGTCTGAAGGCAGCTGTGCATTTCTCAGAGGTATGTGTGGGATGGAAACAAATGAAGCGTTGCACTGTGGGTAAGTCAAAAGCTAAAAAGACCAGTGAGAAACAGTAAAGCCCAATGCAAATCCTATCAAAAATTATTATTCTCAGCCTTTTTTCCTTCCTTTCTTTTCTTCCTAACTGGATTCCTGATTCCTTCAGGTATTGTGTACAACGTTGCTGTAGTGACGGGAGATATCAGAGGAGCTGGCACAAACTCCAAGATCCACGTAATCCTCCACGGCTCCAAGGGCTTAAAGAACAGTGGGAAGATTTTTTTGGAAGGAGGTGAATTTGAGCGTGCCAGGACGGACCTCTTCAACGTGGAGATTGCCTCTCTTCTCAGCCCTCTCAGCAGAGTCACCATTGGGCACGACAATTGCGGCGTCAGTTCTGGCTGGTATTGCGAGAAGGTGAGACCAAGTTGTTTGTAGACAACTCTTTAGGCTGTTTCCTATTCATAACCTCACCCCAACAAACAAATAAGTTTGGTTTTTTTTTAAAAAAAAAACAAACCAAAAAAACCCACCACCCCTTCTTTTATTTGGATGACAATATCCCTGGTTTAACAAGTCAATATTATACATAATGCATGGTGGTAGCTGATTGCCTCAAAGGCACATTAGATGCATAAGTCAATCACTCGCTAATTGGGTTGATTGCCCCTTTGCAGTCACAAAGATAGAGATTATTGTTTGCTTAGCAGCAAAAGCACCTTCAGATGTTCACCCAAGGGGCCGGACAGAAATGCAGTCATGGATTGTGCTGAGCGTTTCAAAGTTATCATCTGTGCTCAGACTTTGCTGAAGTTTTTAGATGCTGTTTTGGAGCTCAGAAACAAATAAAAAAATAGAAAGTGTCTGACCACAGCTGTTACTGGGAGGTAGTGGAGCAATATGTGATGTGAGATCTCTATAAGATCAGCAGGATGTAACAGTAAACACTGCCTGTTCCCATTCCCTCACCCTGGTGGAGTTTTGCCTCTTCTTGGTTGCCCTATTTTGGTGTACTTCTTGGAAAAGTGGGAATAACAGGACAGATGGGTCCTAGATATGTTCCAAATCGGGAATTGTGTAATCAGTCCAGTTCACGTTGGTCCAGAAAACCTGGTTTTTTGAACAGGACCAAGATCTCCAGCTCTGTCTTTGCTACAGTGACTTAAGGTTTCACTATCAAGGTCCTGTAAGCTGTCAGAACAGAATATTCAGATTCACATTCCCTGCCTCTTTTCCTAGGTGGTGGTTTACTGCCCCTTCACTGGCATCGAGCAAACATTCCCATGTGGGAAATGGCTGGATGAAGACGAAGGAGATGGTCTTGTAGAGCGGGAGCTCTATGAAATGCTTTCTCTGCGCCAGAGAAGACTGAAAAGTAGGTACCGGCACCCAGAAACCTCCTGTGACCCCCTTCACATGACAGTACCCCCAGTGTCACCCATGGTAGGTTCATGGCCAAGTGCATTGAGTCCTGTCTGAGTTTCAGCTTTGAACTTCACCGTTTGTGGTACTTAAAATGAAACTTTTAAAATGTTTTGAAGAATCGCACTTATTTTCTTAAGGGAAGGAACTGGACCTGGCAGCTTTCCTAGGTTCACTGGGCTTAGGGCTGCCTCAGCCACCATCTCTCTTTTGCAGACAAGCCAAGCTACTTTTCTTATCATTATAGAAGCAAAACTTGCCTGTCTCAGATGGAAACAAAACCTAAACACAATAAAAAGACAATCCTAGGGGAAAGCAGGAATATAAACCAAACTCATCCTGCTTGCTTCAATTTTTTCACTCTTGGCCTTAAAGAAAATACAATTCTTAGTCCTGTCCAGCTTCCAAACGTGCCTCCTGGGGCACACAAGTTCTGCATTTGAAGCCTCTTCTCAAGAGGGAGGCAACAGCCCGTGTTTGCTGGAAGATGCTGCTCCAGGCATCACACTGGCATCTTCATCCATCCATGCAACCTCCAGCACTTTGGTTTTACACCAAGCAAAACAGGTCACTGCTGTCTCCCCTGTGCCAGCGTGTTATGTGTAAGCAGAATGTTTGAACAAGGATAAGAGATAGAGTTTAATCTGAATGCTTCGGGTGGGCTCCTGCTTAAACAGCAGTTCATTTAAATAACCTTTATCTCAATGTTAGTCAGTGTTATAACCACATTGCGCCTCTGACTCGGTCCATTTAACTAAAGCATCTGCAACCTTTAACCCTCTATTATCAGCCCTGATTGTTATTGACAGGCTAATTCCCCCGCTGCCGCAGTGTAGGAGATAGACAGTGAGCATTAGCCTTGAGAAATCTGTGACCTTTAGCTGCCAGATTATGGAAGCGTAAGACTCCGCGACAGAAAAGGCCTATTATGTCACCTCGCCTGTCTCCCCGTGCACACAGGACAGGCCCTTTCTGCAGAGCTGATCAAAGCTTGGTTCAGCCTCACTTCGGGTATCCATGGTGAAATGACTCCCTGCGCAGCAGCGGTTGCAAGCTGTTCCCTCAGCGGATTGCGGCTCGAGATGCGTAGCTTGTATTTATTCTCTGTATCCCCCCCCCACGTCCTTTATCTTGAATGTTATCCTGGAAACAGCTGTGTCAGGTCTAGCCCTGCCTGGTGTTTGTACCCTGGGGAATATGAGCACTGGCTTGCCCGAACTGCCTGGATCCCTTGATGAGAAGGGTCAGAAAATAGAGGAACGCACCCATAAGCCCCAGGAGGATGATGATGGTGTCCTTGGGCAGCTGCAGACCCAGCTCACCCATGTTTCTCCCTGTGTGGTTTCTCCCTCCATCAGCATTTAATCCTGGTCCAATTTCCACTTCTCTCCCCCTACTTCATTCCTCTTCTCCTGTGGAGGTCAGGAAGGCCAAACCAGACAGATAAGTCTTATGGTGTCTGCATTGCCTGTGCTCCTCTCCTCAGAGAGGGCAGGCTGCCTTATCACACACCATACACAAACCTCACTCCTGCTCAGATAAAACTTGCTTGATGGAACAGCCATCAACATTTTGTATATTATTAAAATAAAGGCAAAACTTTTTCCAAAGGGGAGTTTCCTTTTCCCCTTCATTTTTTTTTTTTTGAGTGGCTGTCACCTTTTTTTTACAGTCAAATGCTGAATAGATCAGTAAAAATCTAATTTATATGCATGTCATCATATTTTTATATTCCATTCTGGGCTCTGGAGGTCAAGCCGTGCTCATGTGGGCTCGGGCACACCGAAAGGGTTAGCAATTCTTTCATTAGGATTTGTTAATAATTCAGCTGATGTCTGAGTCAGGAGAGAAACCTCTTCCCTCTCCTGTGGGTGCTGCAAGGCCTGCAGAAGTGAAACATGTTATTATCGATAACGAATGCAGATGAGGGGCTCTTCAGAGGAAATAATGTCACCTTTATATGTGCAACCATCCTCTGACATGAAAAATAACACAAAGTTGCTGCGGGTAGACTGCCTTTACAGTTACAATGTTGGGTGAAGACTTAAGAGATGAAAGAAATTTCATAGCAAGTTTTAGGAGCTATCTGGAGCTGGATTGTGCCACATGCAAGTAACTGGAGACTCTTTCTCATTGACAAAAAGCAAGCTGACTGTTTCCTTGGCTTTAAAATGGTCTTTGAAGCTAGAATTGTAGGTGTTGGAGAAGTATACTGACCTGGTGAAAGGTGAAGCATGTCCCTGGATTACCCTGTTAGTGGTGTGTGACATAGAAGAATGTGGTTTACCTGGGAAGTGGTGATTTATGGATTTTCTCATTTTATTTTAAGTGAAAACACAGAATTGTATTTCCAGGCAATCTCATTCCTATATCTCATGTAGCAGCTTATTATCTAGGTGCAGAAAAGCATAAAACGTTCTCTTCTTCTTTCATACCAACCTCTACCACCCAGAAGAAAGAAGGAGAATTATGTATTTTACTAGGACACCATTAAAATTACTTTTGAAACAAAATGTCTTAAACATTTTTTTTTGGTAGAAAACCCTTGGTCTCTTTGGATCTGGACAAGTGACATTAAGAATGCAGGGACAGATGCCACCATATTCTTCCAGATTTATGGAGACAAGGGGAAATCAGATCAAATGAAGCTGGACAACAAGTCAGACAACTTTGAAACTGGACAGACTGACAAGTTCATGGTATGAATCTTGTGCTATCAGTAAATTTGGCTTGGTACTGTTTTCCAGGGCATTAGCTTCAGCCTTGTACAGAAAACCATCAGTATGAGATCTCTGCCTCAAAAGATCCTCCTGAAGTCGTGGTGAAGTCATTCAGTTTGGTGCTGATGCAAATGATCTCCCCAGCAGTGAATATGGTTTGTCTTCACAAACAGGGCTTAGGCTGGTGTTGCTTGGTGCTCAGGTGGTGGCAACTTCAAGTCATGGTGGTATTAAGTGCATACCACATCTCCTTTGTGGCTCCTGAAGCAGATAGTCACCCCTCAGGCACAGCCTTGCTCATGTTATAGCCTGCTCCACACATTTAGACCATACCTCTCTATTTTGTTTTATCTATTTTCTCCCCAGTGGTCATTAGCTATTTACAGGAGAATTAGCAGTGGTGTTTCCTGTCCTTGATGATCTGGCCTTCAGCCTTCTTGGATATGAGCCTCCATGAACATTTGAAGCTAAGCTCAACAGCACGTTGAGTTTGGAGGCTTGGGAGAGTCCTCTTGTGTTTAGGAACAAATACGTTTAAGAGTTAACTGAGGACTGGTCAGAGAAAAATTGAGAAACAAAGGATTTTAAGGCATAATTGTGTCATAGCCAAAATATTTACCTCGTTTTTACCAGCAGCTGTAGATGACTTCTGGAGGAAGCATGGCTGTGCTTCACAGACCCTGCTTGAGAAATGGCTGAAGCTTGAGAGCTGGCCTTCATTCCTACTGGGTGGAATGGTTTCAAGGAGCTGTCATGATAAAAAATGTTTGGATTCACCTTACATGTTCTCCTCTCCTGAAAGAGAGACATCAAGCTACCTTTGCATAGCAGAGTTTATAACTTTTAAAGAACATAATAGGTTTTTTACTTTAGTTTTTCACTCTGATTTCACTCTTAAAATATGTCCAGAGGTGTCCTTTGTGTGCATGCTTTGCTGACTTACAGAAATAGATAATGTTGATGGTTTTTTCCTTCTATAGATTGAGCTCCCTGACCTGGGCACATTTTACAAGCTCCGGATATGGCATGAGAAAAGAAATCCCTTTGCTGGCTGGCATCTGAATAAGGTGAGAGGACAGCAAGGGCAGGTAGGTTTGAAAAGCCAGACTGGTCACAGAATTGTATCACCAGCAATGGTCACCATGGTGTCAGCCCTCGCCTGGGTCTGCAGGCCAGCAACTTCATCTCCAAGCTTCACCCACGTTCTTGCAGAGTTTGGAATATGTAGCATACACTTTGCTGCGCAGCCACAAATAACTGTGATGATAAATCACAATTTACCGCATAGAGATTTTGTCTTGCGTGCCCCTAATGTGCTCTGACGGATCCTGCTCTCCTGCACTGTCAGGGAGCAGCGAAAGCACAGGCGTCTGGTGGGGAGAGGGCATTGAATGCTGCTGTGCTCACCGTATGAAGTGAGAAGATGTCCAGTTGTGATCTTTATCAAAAAGAAAGAGCTGGTGAGACTTTGGGCCTCCACAATTGTCTCTGCAAAGTTTATTCTCAGATGATGAGCAAGACAGCTTAGATCTTCCATAGCTATACATTTCCCCAGGTTATCCTCTTTTTCTGCACAGAAATTGTGTTCAGGGAGGACCAGAGGCATCTGACAGTGTGTCTGGGCTTTGACACTTTGGGCCAAACTGTCTAAGCAAACCTGGAGAAGATTCATGAAATCCATCTGCCCACATAGAGCCAGACTGACGTTTCCTGGCTGCATCAGGCTCATGGCACATGAACTCCATCACTTGTGCATCTATTTTAGCATCTTGGATCTTAGATGAAGCCTTAACGATGCTTTGCTCCAGTCCTCACACTTTTCATGCCAGGATTTCTTCATGTCCCTGACAGTGCCCAAGGCCAGGTTGGATGAGGCTTGAAGCAGCCTGGGCTGGTGGAGGTGTCCCTGCCCATGGGGGGTTGGGTTGGGGGGTTTTGAGGTCCCTTTCAACCCAAAACATGCTGTGAGTCTAAGTCGGTGTAGGCTTCCATTTTCTATAACAAGAACACAGGAACAACCATACTGGTCAGATCCAAAGTTCATCTAGCCCAACATCGTCTCTTCTGTGTCACATAAGTGCACGATTAGAGAACAGTAAGAAAATAACAATAATTTATGATACTTTTCTCTAATATTTTTTCCAATTTTCAACTATTTCCAGTTGGAGACTTACTTCCTGAACAGAGCTACTAAATACAAAGCACTTAGTAGGTTTCTTTTTCATTTATTTGTTCAAAGGTTCCAATCTCCCCTTGAACACTCAGACTTTTAGCAATCTTAATAGCTTTTGGCAAGGACTTCACAGGTTGATTGTGTCTTTTTGTTTGCTTTGAGCTTCGCTCTACAAGCATCATTTGATGCCCTGTATTTCTTATAGGAGAAGAGTGAGTAGTTGACCCTTTCTGCCATCTCCATGTCACTTGTGATTTTATAGACCATCACACTCTCCCTTCACCCACTTCTCCAGCCATCTGCAGAGCCCCACCTTATCTGTTCATTACTCCATGGTGCAGATCACTGAGACCACCCAGTTTTCGGGGGGTTTTCTAAATGTGCCATGCACTGGTTTTGAGCTGCAGGAACCAGTGGAGCAAGCGCCGTCCACGATTTCCTCCTTGAGTTTATACAGTAGCATGTGATGAGCAATCACTAAGAGCCACGTTATCCACCAAAACTTTCACAACACCATGGAATGATTGCACAAAGAAGCAATGAAAAGCCATCAGCTATGATGGACTTTGCTCTGTGCATTGCTGCGGCGCACAAATCTGAATGACGTTCTCATTATTAATGTGGGTTATTTCTCTGCTGCTACCAACTCTTGCTTCCCAGGCAAAAACCCGTCAGGAGCTCGTTGCTTTTTTGTCTTTAAGCCTCTGAACTCATGCAGTGTTTTGGTTTAATGAAGGTAACTCTGCTGAAAACGCTGACAAAAGAAAAATACTCATTCAACTGTGGCCGCTGGCTAGATATAAATGAAGACGACAACGAAATTGTGCGGGAGCTCCCTGCGGAGGGATCTCTGGTGACTGAAGTCATGCCAGGTGAGAACCACGGGCTCCATGCCGGGGCCTGCTTAGGACCCGAATAGAAAGAAAACCTCTTTGTGTAAGGGATGCACGGGCAGGCCGATGCAATTCAATTATCTTCTCTTTCTGGCACTTTCTCTCTGCAGCATTTTCTGTGTGCATCGTTAACTGCAGGAAGCCCCAGAAATCCCAGGCTCTTATTCTGAGCAGATTTCTCTGTGGTGAGAGATGGGAGAGATCTGGCCACAGCACAATTGTTTCCAGAGTAATATTTATAGAAAAAACCAACACCCAAACTTGTATTTTTTCTAGTCTCTCTTAAATGCCAGGTCTGAAGGGATGTTCACGGAAAGCATGCTTAGCTGAAATACAATCTAAAATTTAACAATCATTTGGGGGCTTTAAAGTTTTATTTAGCTATATGCACATTTATGTAGTTATATGTATAAATATATAGGAAGTTGCACAGAACGGTTATGCAAGAGCATAGGCACCTTTCAGTACATGTGAGCAATCCGGAATATTTATCGGGTTAATTAAGGTTGAACTAGAGGTTTAATTAAGGAAAGCCACAGAATTTGTTTTGGCTTCCTTAAGTGGTCACTTCTGTCTTGACCTTGTGTCACAAGAATTAAATGTACTTGGAGGAGACTTTCAGAGGGCAGAATATCTCAGGGAGGACTGGGATTTCAAGAGTATATCAAGGGCGACTGGGATCTCATCTCATTGGGATTTCTCTTATTTCCACCAAAGTGGCCAATGGGGCTTCACACTCTGTGGACCCCAAGTCCCCTGTTTTGTGAAATTTCTGATGAACTCGGTGATCTGCATGCAGCTTAGCAGTTCCTCAGAACAGGAAGAGTAATTGTAATTGCAGATGTTATTAAAATGTAAATAAACCTGGTTTTGGAATGTATTTTTAATCAACTGTGGAGAGGGCTGCTTGAGTTCAAACACAGGCACTTTCCTGTGAGGAGCAGTTGTGCTGAGTGGAGGTGAGATGCAGCATCCACGTGTTGAGATTGCAGACAGGTTTGGGAGGCAGAGTGGGAGTATTGCTTCTTGTCCCTTTCCGATGCTGGAGATAAAGGTATCTCTTGTGAAGGTTGATCTGTCAAAATCCATCCAGCAAAATCCTAAATAAAGATTTCAAAGGCGACAAGGAGGCAAGACACGACCCAACCTCCTGCACTGTGAGGGTCCCAAGGAGATGGGGCCAACTGGGCATGTCCTGCCCCATAAAGCCAACATGAAGAGACCATTCCTCAGGTCCCTGAGCTCTTGGCCCTTTATAATTCTTTTTGTCTGCCTGCCATGTCCCTGGATGCTGAAAACTGTTGTTCCCCAAATGCATTGCTAAAAGGTCCTCATAACCAGGACCCTCTTGAGGAGGCAGGAAGGGAGGTAGAAGGGCAAGGGCCCCAAGAATGCCACACACACCACAACCAATTAATGAGTTTTTACCCAAAGGAGATGGCATTTCTGTGTGCTTCTTTGAAGGGGTTTTATGGGTTTTCTTAACATTTCAGGCCTTTCTATTTTATTATTTGGAAGTATAAAAGATAACACATGAGCAGAAGCACCAACTGGAAGTACGAACACTTAAAATTAATTGCAAGCCTGTGGAAAATGCAGTAAATTTAAATGGCAACTAACCATGTTGCTGAAACGTTTTTATTAATTTATGTCTCCACAGTGATAAAGTACCGGGTGACAGTTTGCACTGGGACAGTAAGTGGCAGCGGCACGGATGCCAACGTCTTTGTCTGCCTCATCGGCGACCAGGGGGACACGGGAGACCGCGTTCTCTACAACTGCATCAACACTGCCAATAAATTTGAAAAAGGCAACGTAAGTTCACGCAGCAACTCCTTAAAATGGGTTTGAAAGTGTGTGATGGTTTGTCGATTTATTTTTCTGGTGTTTTTTTCTGAGACGTGCATTTGCAAACTTGGCTGATTTCCCTGAAGGTTTGGGAGTGGGGAGAAATAAATCGTGTCCGCAGAGCATCGTAACAGGTTGCAGTTGGAGGGAGGTTTAGGTCAGGGACAAGGTGCCCTTGCTTGACATTGGTGTGTTTGTAAAAGAGTTTCCTGCTTGGCTCCTCGGGTGAGTACTGACTGCTGAAATTGCTTCTTCAGGTTGGGGTAGGCGTCCAAGAAACCTATCCATCTTCTAAGAACAGGAGAGAGCCTTTTCCCCCTCTATCTAATTCGGAAAAAATTCATCTTCTGGAGCAAAGGAAGATAAAAAACATATTATTTAATGCGAAAATCAGAACCCTAATGTTTTTGTTCCCTCCACTCTCCCCTTAAAATAGTACTGCACTCAATTTGTGTGTCTTACTTTCAATCTGTTTTTCAACGTGTTTTCCTGTACCGATGTCCTGACTGGAAGGGGTGGAAATGGCATGAGCTGAAGCCTGAGCTTGTTCTGTGGAAAGCTGGAGATAATGAAGAGGTCAAACCGTAGTTAAAACCCTTACGGCATTAACAAGCAAAGAGTACGGGGTCAACCTACTTAATATGTATTCAATTATGAGGCACATCTGGATCTCTAGGGTCCAGCTTAAACTGGTAAAATGTAATCAGTGTCTCCTGGGAGAGATTTTGAGAATATGAACACAGAATTCTGCAGATTTCCCATCTTTCAGGTCATTAATTGATTGGAGAGTTGGAATGGAAAGAAAATGAGGATAAAAGTAGGTCTCAAAATTTTTCAAAATTGACCATTGAGTTTAGGTTTCTGAAACATGCATTAACACTTCAGATTTGCCTTTAAGTGTTCAGAATTTCCAGTTCTTCACTGAAATTGCTGCATTTTTTAGACTTTAAAATAACTTTCATCGGTTTTCTTGTGCCTGTAAGACCTGTCTGTGAAAAGACATGGCATTTACGTAGTGGGAAAATTCATTCTGCTTATAAAGGTTTGCAGACATGGACATTGCAAATATTGTATTTTTGCCTATGCACTTACATTACAGATTTTTTGCTTTTAAAAGGTAGGTCCAAGCTGTAAAGGAGAACATTTTGTCACTTGGCAAAGTCTTATCTTCTCAAAATGGTAGCTAAATGAGTCGCATTTTGGTCATTGTTTGAAGACTGTTGTAGTTCCAAAAAAAGATGTTTGGTTTAGAGAAGACATAAGTATTTTAAATACAGATTATGACTATTTTATTTTTACTCCCAAAAATGAGTTATAAAGTAACTGACATGAAAGGGTAAAAAATAGGAAAACTAATTTTAGAAACCAATTAATGTGATAATAGTATCCATATGATATAAACCAAACTGGAATCTGTTAATGAAAAACTGAGCTTTTGGCACGAGGAACCGAAAGCTGGTGAATGAATTAGAAGCAGTTTAAGGATTGATCCTGACAAACTTAGAGGTCATATATTTAAGAGACTGAATGAGTATATCCACACTGATTAACTCAGATACCCGGTTAAAAAAAATGTAGCTAAGTCAGTGCAGTCTCTAATCTACAGCCACTTAAAGCAATAGTACCTTGATTACCAATTTAACTTGAAAAGTTTGCTTGCAGATGCAAACTAACAGCCTGCATAGACGGTAAAATTTAAAGATACCTCTAAATTAGGTGTTTGTCCTGCTGCGGTTCCATTTAGTTACTTACTCATTAATTTATATCAGCCGTTAATAAGTAAGGTGAACATCAGGCCTAATGAATTAGACTTCATTGATTTAAACTGATTCAGTGAGGTTTTACTACTCGAATTCCCAATTCTGCAGGTTTTTGGGTGTGAAAGTAACACTTGTTCATGTCTGTAAGCCCATAATGAACAATTAAACCAGTGAGTATGTTTAGTTGTTTTTATTTTAAAGGTCAGTTTGGAGTCCTGAATGATGGCAAAAAAATATGATTTAAAAAAATAAATTTAAATATTTAAATGAGTACTGCCTTGAAACCACGTTTTCTGGGAGCTAGATGGATATATGCTACCACTGTATGTACTTCATGGGCTTTTGGGAGATGACGGAGAATGAACAGATCACAGTGTCTGGTTAACTCTCTCTTACCTAGCGAGGTGTCTTAGCCAGATGGTGACCACGACAATCATGTCTGCTTAGTGGGCTATATGCTTCAGATATGCCATGTATTTACACAGGTATTTACCACACATGTATGTACACCTGTACATCTACCATAGATACTTCTCTGGCCTGATTCTCAGAGGAGTAACTTGGTCTTTTAATACATCTCTCTTCAGTCATCGAGAACTGCTGCTCCCAGTATGTGCCTGGGCAACAGAGCTGTGGTCCTGAGGGGCCATTACTTGGGTTAATCTGTAGATTGAAGCCGTTTTCCAGGAGAAAAAGAAATAATTCAACAAATAAAGTAAAAATCATGTATCTTGTTGGGCATTTGGTGTATTTAGCTGCTGGGTAAGGTCTACACCAACCTCTGAACACAACTCATGGAGCAGCTGGAAATACCCCTGTGCAGCCATGCCCAGTGCTTGGATGTCAGAGTGGCTGGGCTAAATTGTGCCAGGTAGCCCTTGTCATCTAAATTCAACGTGGGGTAACATCTTTGAACTGCACCTCTAAATACCGCTGTGGATTTGGTCTGAAGTGACCTGTCCTGGGTTTCCCAGCAAGCTGGTGTCTGAGCAGGCATTTGAACTTGGATTTCCTGTATGAACATCGTAATAATCAAATTACTTTTCTTTTTTTACAGTTGTGGAGGGCATGCAATGATGAGGGAGATTTAAAATGCTGGCAGATCATATATCTGTAAATCTGATGTTATACATCTAGCACAAATATTCAAGCTTGCTTTCTTCAATAAATTAATTTGTATTTTCTCCTTCATCTTGTGAAGAATTTTCTTGCAACATGCTGATGATGTTGGTTTGATTGCAATAATAATTTTGGGTTAGTTGTTTGTTTGGGTTTCTTTTTTAAGGAGAAATATTGCCTTACCTTTTTTCCTTCTCCTTCTCAAAGGCTGATGAATTCTTCGTCGAAGCAGTGACGCTGAAGCAGGTGAGGAGGGTGAGGATAGGGCATGATGGCAAAGGAGGAAGCAGTGGCTGGTACCTTGCCAAGGTGATAGTGAGGGAAGAAGGACAGCCAGAAAGTGAGGCTGTGGAATTCCCCTGCTACAGGTACTGGAAACAACGCTTGCAAATTGTGCCTCTGCCTATGCATTTTCCAGAATTTGAAAAGCTGTTGTTCTGAGACTAAAATTTCCTGAGCACAGCTTAATCCCTTTTATTAATTAATTAATTACTATTTTTTTTCTGCTAAGCCTGAAAGCAAAGAGTGTGGATTGGGAGGTTTAAGATATGGTTAACTCCCCTTACTAAATGAGCAGCAACCTGAATTTTGAACTTCTCTGCAATTAGCTCAGTAATACAGAGACTTTCCAAAAGGTGAAATGCAACCTTCCAGTGCCACATCCAGTCTTGCTGCAATTGTCTGCTGCAGAAACTCGCTGCAATCTGCTAGTTTTACTGCATGTGTGGGACGAGGTTCTGGTCCCTCGCATGCACATCCCATCTTTCCAGGAGCAATGGGATGCTGGTTTTGTGTTGGGAGAGTGCAAAATTGTTCTGCTTCCACCTTGAGAGCTCCTTGCATGAAGGGAAATGCATATAATGCAGACAGAGAGAGTGGTAGAGCAGAGGGCTGTGACTTACCCCTGTGGGCGAGTTAAAAATGTATTCTCCTCCTTCCTAGACAACTGGCCAAAAGAAATGTGCTGTACTGAGGCTACCCATGGGGAATGAGATGCACCATCTGTTCTGGCACTAACTAGTGTCTGCCTCAGCATCACAGCACAAACTAGAGAGAACTGGGTGAAAACACGTAAGAGACAAACTCCGGTGTAGTTCAGTGCCCTATAAAGTCCCACTTGCCCTCTCAGATGCCCTTCCTGTAAGATGCAAGTCCACTGAGCTCCACTTAAAAAGACTCCTCTTCTAAAAAGCCATCTCCTGGGGACAGGTTAAATTGTAAAATGGAAACATAACTATTTTAAAATTGCAAACCAAGGTAAAACCGCTAAGCTGGTTCCTTGTCTCTTGTCACTGCAAATCAGGAAGAGCTGCACTGTAAGGAGGGGAGTGAGCCAAATACGAAAGAGGAGCCAGCCCCAGCCTCTCTGCGTTGCTAAAGCCACATCACATCAGAGAGCAAACTCACTGGGGAGACGGCCCGCAGCAGCAGATGCAATGTCATCTTGGTTGTGAAAAGCAAGCCAGCCGCTCCCTTTTTTAAAGAACAAACCACCCTGTTGTCAGTGCTGCCTTTTGATGCATATTTCACAACCATATGTTTTACTGAGGCAGGCAGGCAAGCGAGACGAGTTCTTACTTGGACATGAAGTGTCCACGTGAAGAGCTGTTTTGCTCAGGCTCCTCAGAGATATTTCTGTGCCGAACCGCAACGTGCAGCTGGTTCATTTTAAACATTTCCTTCTGAATTATCTCCTTACTTTACTGTTTAAGTGGGTGTCTTCCCTCAGCTTGGAGTTAGCACCCCTTCCCCTGGGGTAGATCAGAGGCATCACAGTCCACAGAACATTCCCCTCAGACCAGGGACTGAAAAAGGAGGGAGAAAGAAAACCCATTACCTTATCCCCAAAATATTCATGGGATGCATTCAGGCTTCAAGTCACAAGGGACGGAATTCCACTCTTCTTACCTTTCTTAATGTCTCTTTGTCCAAGTGATATCAGTGTTTTTCGTGTGGCTTTATTCGCTGTCCTTGTGCCAGCATTATCTCTTCCTCTCAGATTGAGAAGGTAACATGACTGATCGCCTCCAAACACAGGGACAGCTGCTCCCTCTCACTATCTTTGGTGCCCGTGTCTCCTGGGAGATGGGGGCATCATCGCAGTATACGGGTGTCGTCATGGAGTCTGGAGATATCTGAGAGTGAAGGTGCTCACCCACTGCATCCTCCATGTGAGGGACAGACGTTTCCATGACCTGCAGCGTTTGGATGTTCCTTTCCAGCCCTGTAGGCCAAGGACAGCTTATGTCCTTGCTGTTTTGGCAAGGCCTTAGAGAGGCCTGCTTCACTGGCTTCTTCAGAGCCAAGGTGTTGAAGAAGATTTGGCCAAGAAGTATGGCCAATAAAATTGAGGATAATTAAGAGTTCATCCAAGGGACACCCGGGAGGTTTCTATTGCTGCTTGGCCAGTCAGTGGACATGCTGATGTTCTCATTGCCTTCCTCTCCAAGGCCTGATTAACTTCCACTCCTCTACCCAGAACGTTTGCATGGTCTGGAGAGAACAGCTTCTTCTGTTGTGTCCTCCATTGGCTTTCTGCCGCTTAGCTGCTAGAGGACAAAATACCTTCCGGCAGAAACACATCTCAGCCATGCAGAAAACTTCACGGGTTTCTTACCTCTGTAAGAATTAGGCTGTACCAGCAGATGTTATAGCAAAGAGCTGACTAACCAGCTATAGCTGATGTCTGTAGGATATCTTTATAGATCTTCATTGCATATGTTCTTGTTAGTCACATATTCATATACAAGGCTATGTTTTGTCTTCTAATTTGAAAGCTTTTTTATGACTTTATAGGAAAATCTATTAGCTAATAATCACAAGAGCTCTGTGAGAAGGACTATCTGTCTTCTACAAGGGAGCCAGCAGAGATAAAGAGAAGCTAAAAGTGGATTAATTGTGAGTTTGTGTCAGATTCAGGAAGAGCATCAAGAAATAATGACTCCCAGGCCTGTGCTTTCAACTCCTGAAGCAGTTGGCTGCAAAGGGAATGGCTTGTAGCTCTTCCTAGAGTCAGTGGTTTTTTAAGCAGTCATTTGATCCATAAATGCAAGTGACTTTTCCAGGCATTATTTGCCGAATTGCTAGTACATCACTCGGATGCGTTGCAGTATTATTCCTCCCTTATGGCCATGTGCCATGATAATACCCATGCTTTTAGGGACTGAACACTGAACTGCTCAGTGACCCGACTGAACAATTCATACTCGATGTGGTTTAGGTATTGCGGTGATGAATGCTGCTGGAAAGTTCAAAATGAAGGAGTTCACCTTTTGCCCCAGATCTGGAGCCAAACCTTTTTGAAGCTCAGAACTTCAGGTTTCATTTTCTCCTCAAGGCTCAGTGGAAGTCCAGGAATGGACTAGCTGACGTTCTCTAAAATAGCCTATTTTTCATAATATTCATATCCCAGACATAAATGAATTTTCAATCAGGCAAAGTCGTGAGTTCATGTTAGAATAGAATTTTATATGCTATAAATCATTACAGCTCCACTGAAATCTTAGATAATACTTCATTACATTTTTTTTCTAAGCATATGGACTGCACCATCCTAATTTTCGTCCAGCATAAGCATAAGGGAACATCGTTAATTCTCTGAAGAACAACAGACAGACCATGAATGGGATGATGCACTAGGAGGCTCCTCTGAAAGAACATTTATTCAATCAGATGCCAAAAGTGTTCATCATCCAACGGATCCAGGGAAACCTCCTTTTGTAGCCTAAAAATAGACTGAAATGTCTATTTTACACTTATTTATATATATAGGTTGTATTTAAAGATGTACACAAATACATATGTATCTCTGAATCTAATGGATGTCCTAATCATTCTAATTGCACGCAGGCTATCATCTGCTGGATTTCAAATGCTATATATGAAGTCATGCCATATTTTTTTCCAGTGCTTCCCTGACTTTTGGATCCTCTAGAAATTCTCTCTGGCATGGCTTTCATGTCGTATTTGTGTCCTTTTTGGGTTATTTGACATACAGTAACTGTTTAGGACCAAGTTTGTGACACAGGATACGACTATGACTTTTTTAAACCCACCGTGTTGTGTGAGTTATGTGCACTTCCTACAGAAGCTCTGATAAAATATTTTGTCAGGTATTTTGTACCAGGAACATGATGGCACTGCATTGAAAAACTCTAATTTCTGCAGCCTGATGTGTTTATAATGTGTCAATCCATTTGTGGTTGGTGTAAGACTATAACCCCCTGGTTGCGCTCTGCTGCTCAGTGATACGCTATTTGAATTACATTGAGGTAAAATTAGGATATTGCAACATATGCGCCGAAGGGAAGGGACACAGTGCAATTGCTCATCCGAATACTCCCTCTGTCACTGAAGTAATCTTCTTGGGAAAATAGAGCTTATGTCACTTCTGGCTGCACTTCTTGGCTGAAAGTATAAGAAGCCTTAAGTCACTTTTTTGGATAGACCTTTCTCCCTCCTCCAAGCCATGCTCCTCTTGCCATCAATAGCATTGGTAGAGGGAATTTCTTTATCTAGGGGTGCATCCTCCTTTATTGGTTCATTTTTCTCCTCTGCCCTCACTGCCGAAGCAGTGAGCATTTGCTGTGCAGCACACAGAGATCTGTTTCTTGTGGGAGGTATTTCCATCCTGCCGCCTTGGCGCAGAAGCGGTTCACCCAGATTGATCCCAAATTTGCCTAAAACGTCTGCAATGGCAAAGGTGGCAGAAAACAACAGCATGTTCACCAGCAGCAGGACAGCAGCTTGCAGGACACTAAAACCAGCAGCAGGAGAGCAGAAGAGTGTCTGCCTTGTGAGCTCCTGCCTTCCTGAAGGCCGTGCTGAATTTAGAGGCCCTGGGGTGGTGGAGTTCAGGCTCGAATTTTGTGGGTCCTCCCAGTTAACGTCAGCGTATGCAGAAGCACCTTGACTTTTGGGATGATGTGGTCCCCTAGCCATTGGATACCTGACCAAGGACGTGAATCCTGAGCCAGCATCAAGAACTACATGACATAAAGGTATTAAGGACCAGTTCTAACAGGTAAAAAAAAAATAAATCCCCCAACCCCAAAACATCAATAGATACTTCCTTTCTTAAGCAAAGGTGATGTCTTGGCATGCTCCTCTTTTGCCTTCCTTGCACTCCGACCTTGCTCAATTCTCAACTTCGATTTCATGGTCTTTCCCACAGATTTTTCTGATCCTCTATCCCCTCTCTGCTTCCACTGAGGCGCAACACCGCTTCTGATGCCCTCACATGGGGTTCGTGTGACCATCACATGTTCACGTGTTCATCACCCTCATGCTGACCCCCCTTAGCTTTTAGCCCTTTCCAAGCCACCTGCACACGGCCACCTGCTTTACAGAGTGAAAGGGAAGAATACGGGGTAGGCTGCATACCCGACAACCCATCAGAGCTTAGAGAGGAGCTGGGAGTGGAGACGTGTGGCTGTGCAGTGGGCCTGTGTGCACCTTTTCTGCATGGGGACTTTGCTGCTAGCTCTTCTGGGACCGCTTGGCTCTAGCTTATGTTTGGATTTCTTTCCTGGTGGTGGTTTTTTTGCATGCTTTTTTGTGTTTTCCTCTGGGTGGGAAGGGAGAGGAGGAGACTAAAAAGATAACGTTCCTTCAGATGGACGAAACAGAGATCTATGATCCTCAATCTTCCAAAATACCTGGTTACTTCTTGGTCAATATGGCAAGTCCAACTGGTTATGACTGTAAGCTGTGCTGGCTTATTACCATAAGGTTGACCCAGCTCTCCACGGGCATTTGTTCATGTCCCCAAATCGCTGTTTATGAGTGTCTTTTGCTGTTTTCAGTGTGTGCTGGCTCATCAGCAAAATCAAAGGTGGAAACTTAAATGTGAAGTGAGGCCCCCTCCTTTTTTGGGGATCTTTGGGGTCAGTCAAGGAAAACGTGCATGGCACGATCTGGTGTCATTCATGTAGCTATGTGGCCATCGTTAAAGAGAAAGAGTTTCTGAAGATTTGTTTTTCTCTTTCTCGTGCTGGGAATTCTAGCAATTTAAATACCTGTGTGACCTGCCAGAGTTTGCTCACTCGTCCTTTGTTCACCCCCCACTGGTTTTAAGCTGTATTTTTAACTGCAAAAGATGCTGCTGCAGCTAATTCTGTACTTTAGAAAAAGTGTATTTCTGAAGAAGTACACCTGCTCTCACAATGTGATTTTCAGGGACTGAGGTGACCCCAGTGCACCACTGTGGGAAACCTGACCTAAAGCAGATGCCTACAGGAATATCCCGAGTGCTGCAGCACTGGTTTTGAAGTGGAAAGTGGGAAACAAGCTTGGGGACGAGTGGCTGGAGCTGCC